>NC_057811.1:158308243-158425879 GCF_018294505.1 Triticum aestivum
CCCTCCCACTCGGGGGCTTAGCTGCATTCCAGTACTCGCCCAAGTTTGAAAAATCCTACCGAGTGGTGAGCAACCCTCCCACTCGGAGGCTTAGCTGCAGTCCAGTACTCGCCTAAGTTTGAAAAATCCTACCGAGTGGTGAGCAACCCTCCCACTCGGAGGCTTAGCTGCAGTCCAGTACTCGCCTAAGTTTAAAAACTCCTACCGAGTGGTGAGCAACCCTCCCACTCGGGGGCTTAGCTGCAGTCCAGTACTCGCCTAAGTTTAAAAACTCCTACCGAGTGGTGAGCAACCTTCCCACTCAGGAGGCTTAGCTGCAGTCCGCTACTGGCCTAAGTTTGAAACACATCCCTATCCGCAAGGACGGCGAGGTGCAGGTCGACTGCAACCTTCTCCTGGGAGTTGCGCCGCAAGTACAATGTGCGCTCCATCCTTATCCGCAAGGACGGCGAGGTGCAGGTCGACTACAACCTTCTCCTCAGAGCTGCGCCACAAGTACAACGTACGCTCCATCCCTATCCGCAAGGACGGTGAGATGCAGGTCGACTGCAACCTTCTCCTCGGAGCTGCGCCATAAGTACAATAGCTGCATCTCAAGTACAAAGATTATTCCGAGTGAAGAGCAAATTCCACTCGAAGGCAAACACAAGCATATTCAGAGATAAACCAAGTTCAGATAAATCCTAAAGTTCCAGACGACGGATCAAAAGTATTCGAGCATCAAGCCCGAAGAAGTTTAACGATTACACAATCACTCGACATTCTGAGGCAAATAAAGCTGGAGCATAATGTTTCTCGGTCACGCGTCAGGAGAAGGACTGGCTGGGTCGCAGAAACTGTCAAGGTCTATGCTGTCTGCAATGCGAGTGGCGGCGTCAAGGAAAGGGTCCATGAAGGACTGGAAAGTGTGCCTCTTTGTGGTAGCAACCTTGAGCTCCGCCAACTTGTCTTCTTTGACGTCTTATCAGTGCACTTGGATCAGGGACAACGCGACATCAGCGCCATAGCGAGCAGATGACTTCTTCCATTCTTGCACTCGGTCAGGTATTTGATTCAGTCGAGCCATCAGAGACTCGAGGTCTTGAGACAGTTCCACCTGAGGCCAGAGTTCAGCATCAACCCGAGTCATTGCTGCCTTCAGGCGGGCAAGATAAGCAACCACGCTGTCCATGCGAGATTCCAACCGCAGCACATTCATCACAACATCATCGTTGACTGGACAATTTATGGGATCGAGACCCGTCTCGACCCGCCCAGTTTCCGCTTCAAATTCTTGGCAAAGCTCTGCACAGTTGAGTAAATGGTGAGTCGACGATATAATCAGGCCTGGCAGTCGACCGTAATAAGTTAGTCAATCATCAGTACCTTCAAGTTTTAAGACCAGCTTTGCAGCAAGCTGGCCCAGATAAGACTCCAACTCGCCCTTCTTGGCCTTGAGGCTCCCAAGCTCGTCAGTCAGCTTGTCCTTGTCTTTCTTCAGTCGCTCGACCTCCCGATTGGCGTCAAAAACAGCAGTCTTCAGTTTGGAGTTCTCTTCTTCTAACTTGCCGACTGAAGCAAGCTTCTTGTCAGCAAGCGCCGTTTTCTCTCGCGCTTCCTTCTGTGCAGCAGCAAGATCCAGATCCTTCTTCTCCAAAGCCTGCTTCATTTTCTCTAAAGAAATAACATTCTTCAGACGAGCTTGGAGTTGACGGTTTTCACTACATACATCTGCTCGAGTGGAGTCACTCGGTTCAAAAAATGGAAAGGAAAAGTGCCAGCAGTGAGATAGACAGTTGATGATTGGTTACATCCCATGGCAGCTACTTCATCACGAGCAGTCTTGAGATTCTTCCTGGCCAGTTCCAGATCAAGGTTGAGGCTGATTTGTTGCTTGTTCAGTGTAGAAAGTTGAACACCGAGATCACAAGATTTATGCAGTCAATACGTAAGACATGTCAGTCGACTGAAATAAAAATACATCACTGCGATAGTTACTCTAAGACTACCACCGAATCAAACATTCAACGGCAGTCTCGGGGACTACACCCAGTGGGTGCACTTAGCGTGCCCCCACTGGTTTGAGTAAAAATACTCGGCATGGTCTGCCCAGCGCGAGTTGTAAAAAAAGGGAGGTTCTGAGACCATAATCGACTTCCGGCAGTCAACTATGATCTCAGGGACTACACCCAGTGGGTGCACTTAGCGTGCCCCCACTGGTTCTGGTTCCATTCGACCTGGTCCACCCAGGCCGAGTAAAAAAATTTAGATTCTCAGACCACAGTCGACTGCCCGCAGTCAACTATGGTCTCGGGGACTACACCCAGTGGGTGCACTCAGAGTGCCCCCACTAGTTCAAAGATTCAATTCAAGTCGACCCAAATTGACTTATACAATTTCAAAACAGTCACACCCCAGTGGGTGATCAGACAAGAAATATGATCAATCGGAAATCAACTAACCTGGACATTGGTCTGTAGAGCAGCTCTGGCATTGAAGGCCACCTGACTGGCCTCATGCACCACTTTCATTTGCCCCATCACAAGGTTCAACTGAAGAAAAGCTTCCTTGGCGGCAGTCGGTGGGTCGTCCGGGGTTTGTTATGCAGTGAAAAGCGATGATGGCAGGGCAGTCGAAGCAGCCGCTGGGTCTGATGCGTGGAGTTGTATTGGTGCAGCAGAAGTCTGAGCAGCTGATCCTGATGGGCAATCAGTCGACAGCGGGATAGCGAAAGTGACGTTGGTACGAGCCAGATCTGTCGATCGCTCGACTGCCGTCCCAGGCATCACGGTCGACTGAGGAACCTGGACCTCAGGCGCTTTCCGCTCAGTTCCTTGTCCCTCCTCCTCCTTCCCCTCAGCGGTACTTCTTCTTCATCGTCCGGGAGCACAACAACGTCCCGTGGAGCTGCAACAAACGGAGAAACTCAAAGAGATAGCTGACAAACAATCCAGTCGTCCAAATAAATTCGAGTCAAGCAGACTTACTAGCTTTGGAGGTAGCTGCGTCGTCGGTTTCCTCATCGTCTGGGGTCTTGTCGATATCCATATCAGCCGCGGCCGAGGCCGGGCTGTAAAGGTTCATCATCCACTCGGTCAGTACAAGAGAATCGGTTGGAACAAGAAAATACGGGAAGAACATTTACCCAGAAGCAACAGGAACGTCCATCTTGATTCTAGGCAAGGTCTTCCGAGCCTTCAAAGGATTGATCTTGGGCTGCTTGGTGACCTTCTCAGCCAATTCTGGAGTCGAACAACGAGCGCGCTTTTGAGATGGAGCGCTAGAGGCCACAACCTTGCCGCACCTGCCCGCAGGATCATGGTGCTGCTTGGATCGACGTTCGGAACGAGGTGGTGAGTCGGCTACCTCCTCATCGTCCGACTCATCACTCTCATCTTCATCATCGTCGGCTGGTGACTCCCACTAGCCGCTCTCCTCCGTGCTGTCCTCGCCCTCATGGTCCTGCTCCAGAGCTTGCTCGCCATTGGTCATTGAGTATATCTCTGTGTAAATCTACAAAACAAGGAGCCGAGTGGAAATCAGTCGGATCAACAAACAGTCAGAAAACACATCCAAATTCAATCAGTTGTAGTGGCCAAACCTTGTCTGGCTGGTTGCTGTCGCTGAAAGGGTTGACTGTCCTGGCGCCCCTAGGGTTGTCCTTGTTCCCGGTGATGCCCCTCAGCCACTGGGCCACTGTTTTGGCCGCCACCTCCTCCGGATGAACCCGAGCGGTGTCACCAGCCCCGGAGTACATCCACATGGAGTGGTCACGAGCTTGGAGTGGTTGAATGCGCCGACTGAGGAACACCTCCAGCAGATCCATGCTGGTGACACCTTGGTTGATCAGTTGAACTACTCTCTCGACCCGCATGCCTGTCTCCGCCTTCTCCATGGCGGTCACTTTCAACGAAGATGGAGTCTGAACACGATCAAAAGAGAAAGGGGGGAGTCCAGTCCTCTGGCCTGGGGTCACGATATCCTGGCAGTAGAACCAGGTCGACTGCCAGCCCCTGACCGACTCAGGAAGAGTCATCGAAGGGAAGGAACTCCTCTTCCTCTTCTGGATTCCCAGACCCCCACACATCTGGATAACATGGGTTTTCTCGTCGTTCGAGTTCGCTTTCTTCACTGTTTGGGAGCGGATGGTGAAAATGTGCTTCAAAAGACCCCAGTGCGGTCGACACCCCAGGAAATTCTCGCACATGGATACGAATGCAGCAAGATATGTGATGGTGTTGGGAGTAAAATGATGGAGTTGAGCCCCGAAGAAATTCAAGAAACCTCGAAAGAAGGGGTGTGGAGGAAGCGAGAAGCCGCGGTCGACATGAGTGGCGAGCAGAACAAACTCACCCGGTCGCGGCTGCGGCTCCATTTCCCCCTCCGGCAACCACGCAGACTCATGGACGATCAGCCCTAACTCGGCCATATCGTCCAAGTCTTCCTGCCGAAGTGAGGATTGGATCCAATCTCCCTGGATCCAACCCGACGGCAGCCCCGAGCGTGATGAAGATCCCCGATTCGTCTTCTTGCTTTTCGCCGCCCTAGTCGCCTTCTTCGCGTGTTCCAGCGCCGCCGTTTTCTCCTTCCCCATGGCGGCGGAGCAGCGGCGTCGAGAGTGGAGAAGCTGAACGAGGTGAAGGAGCAAGAGGAAGAAGATGGAGAATGGGCACGCACAGTGCGGACGCCTCGGCCCCGCCGCTTTTAAAGGCCTACTTCCGAGTGGCTGACGCGTGGGCCCGGGCGATCCTGTCAAATCCCTTAACAGTCACACACGGGATACGTGGCGAAAAAGGTGGCGCGGAAATCAAAACGTCCTATTTATCTACTCCGCTTGCTACGGCGTTCTCCGCCTGGCGCGCTTCCACCAAAATTTCGAATCCCGTGAAATCCGGGATCCTCTACAATCGATCACGCCAAAGATTCCATGTCAAGGATAACACTCGACGGGTGACATTATAAAAACCAGTCGGCAATTTCTGAATCGATCAAGGAGACTGAAACGAAGCCGAAGTTCCAACAATTGGCCTCCATTTGGAGATGAAAGCGAGAGTCAAAGCAAGAGTCAAAGCAAGGTCAACTTCAACCTTCTTTTCACTCGGACCTCAATCCATTCGGGGGTTAATGATGAGGACATAGACCTGGGGTAGGGTAATAGGCCTGACCTATACGTCCTACCTAAGGTCCTTGTCCTAGAAGCAAAGAACTTCAAGAGTAAATAAGAGGGGGCCCAACAAAGGTTTCGAGTGCAATCCACTCGACCTACCATTCACTCAGAGACCCCTCCTTATTTAGGTCACTCGACCACTAAACCACTCGACGTGCAGAAGACCTAAAGCCACTCCGCGCAGCAACGGTCGAGCATTTACTCATATACTTAATGATCATTTATAGCACTTTATTACGGACGTTACCTGTAACGCTCTCTCTCTCTCTCTTTATGTACATTGAACCCTGTGTAACAGGGGGGCTGGGGTCCTGGCGCACTCTATATAAGCCACCCCCTCCTCTGGGACAAGGGTTCACACCCCTGTAAACACACACATACATAATCCAGTCGACCGCCTCCGGGCTCCGAGACGTAGGGCTGTTACTTCTTCCGAGAAGGGCCTGAACTCGTAAAACTCATGTGTACAACTTCGCCATAGCTAGGATCTTGCCTCTCCATACTTACCCCCTATTCTACTATCAGTCTTAGTACCACGAAAGCTCCACCGCCGGGAAAGGACGGTTGTCCGCGCCCCATATTTGATTGGGAGGAGGGAGATATGACTGTCAACATATCATCGCGGAGGTTGCTGATGAAGTCTAGGCCTGCTGGAGTCGCTTGCGGTTCTTGCTCGCCCCGCCTCCGCTTGTTGGCAGCCCTGTTCTCCACCTCTGGAGTCTCCTTGTCAGCAGCGCTTTCTGATAGAAGTGGGAGTACAGGGAATATTTAGTTAAAACAGGGCAATAGAAAAGTGTATTGGTAACTAGAAGTTATTAGGTAGGAATATAGTAAGAAAATGGAATAACAATTGGTTGCTTAAATACTACACAATTCATTTGATATTGCTGGGTAAGTCAACATGCAGATACTTGAAAAGAAAACTTACTTCGAACAAAGTCTGGACGGATGATATCGTCGGGGAAGTTAGCATATATCTCATGACCAGGCCCTTCTATGTGCAATGCAATTATAGTGCCAGCTTTCAGTACATAAAACTTAGAAATTTCTTTCCAAAGACCAGTGCCAAAATAGGAGTCACCACGTTCATCAAGTCTTATAGTAGCAACGATTGTAAATCCATGGTTTGTGTTCAGTATGACATCCCTGTAGTCTTGATTTATGTAAAGGGAAAGATTGTGCACTACAGATTCTATTGCATAGCAAGGGACGCGCTGCAGAAAATGGTAGGATTGTTAAAGAAAATATGGTAACATGCAAATATGGGCCCAAATTGAAAGAACCGTACAACAGATAGGGTAAACATGATGTCATGGAAATATGAGAGTAATCAAAAGAACAATACATCATTAATTTTCTTAATATAGAAAGAAGAGGGGGGAATCCCCTTTGACGTATATGGTGCATGTGGCACCTTTTATCCAAATGTAGCAATATTTAGAATATGTTCAGGAAAGTAGGCCATGCCAACCGATTTAGGGTGAGATTGAACATACCGCGTGCATCCTCAAGTCATCTGGTACGGTGAGATGGAATGTCTGGCGGAGGCCGCAAAGTTCTGATGTGTCCGCGCACTGTACAGTATGAATGGAAGAAAACCGTCAAATCAGCTCAAATAAAAATGAATTCATGGCGATTTCGGCCGGGTGATTAAAGGAGGCGGATGGACTGGGATAAGAGATGAGATAATATCTCATTAAATTAGTTACCTTGTTGTCCATGAGAAACAACCCTCAATACGGTAGATTCCCCAACGGAGCGGAGGTGGGTCCACCGCGAGCGGCGTCGAGAAAGTCGATGGTGATAGGCGGCGGCAAGTGCAAGTGGCGAAATGTTGTGGGGTTGGCCGGCAGCCTGGCGGCGGCAGGCATCCAGCTAAGTGGTTACTGCCGTGATAGGCGGTGCCATGCATAGACGCGGAGGAGCTTGTGCAGGTGTGAATAGGGACCGGAGGGGTGGCGGGCAGGGTGAGGGTTTTTGTGACATGGGGATGGTGAGGGTTTCCTCTTTTTCTTTTTTGAATTGGGTGGTGAGGGTTTTCTATCCCACAAAGAATTTTGGAGGCAACGGTTTGCTAGAGCCAACCGTGTGTGATTGACGCAACAGGCAAAATGAAAGTCATTGCACACGGTTCCAATTTTGGGAACCGTGTGTGATTGACGTACTACCTCTGTCCTGGTTTATTGATCCCCTTTGTAATTTTTACCAATTTTTCACAAAATATTTAACTAAAAGATGTTTATGCATGCCACCAAAAATTATATCATTGAACACTATGCTCAAATACCCATCCAACGATATAATTTTTGTTGACCTGCACTAATGTTTTGTCAGTTAAACCTTTGGTCAAAATTTAACACAAATTACAAAGGGGACCAATAAACCAAGACGGAGGTAGATTCCATCAACCGAACTGATTGCATCCATATCCCATGGTTAGACATAAGAAAACATAGATTAAACGTACTCAGACATAGATAATAAGCGTACACATACACAAGCATAGTTCAACCGTCATTAAGCATACTCAAGCGTACATAGTTCGATCAAACATCTCATCCCACATCCTGGCACGATCCTGAAGCTTCTCCAGGTACTCGGCGTACGCGCCGTGCGCCCCCCTGCGAGAATACTTCTGCTTGAAGGAACCAACGGCCCGTCCTCTTGCATGCGCCAGAACACTTAGATACGCATCATGAAGCTTGTGGTTGCAAAATGGGCATCGATAGCCACCGTTCCAGGTCCTAATACGCCTGTTATGCTTTCCCGCATAAAGCTCCCTCAGGATTTGCCTCTTGTACCTCCTCTGGCCATCTTCATCCTCGCTGTCCACATTGTCAGAAAGCACCTATACAAATAGTAAAACAAATTTGGCATCAAATCAATGTTTACATGCCGTGAAGTAGGATTAGGAATTTATGGCTATTTATTTATACACATCCAGAGATTATGGTTCAATTTTTAAGCACAGTCGTCTATGTAGAGACCAATCTTGAAGAAAACAATGGCACAAACATATGTTGGTCATTCAAAATCAATTGTCAAGTCCTGGCTAGGAATTATTAGCACAAACCCTAACCCTAGTCGGATTACTAGCAGAGATCATTTGCACAGATGAAACGACTAATCACTTATCACTTGTACCATTCAAAAAATCAATAAACTACATGGATCTAACGAAACTTACTCGGATTTCATGGATTGGGAGAACATAACCATAGGATTTTTATTCCAAAAAGGGGGATGCAGGAGTAACTAGAGAAACCCTAGGATCTATTTGACACATAAATGGGTATAGATGACTAACCAGTTGTCCGTCGTTGTCGGAGTCATCGCCGGAGTGGTCGTCGGAGTCATCGTTGGGGTCGTCGCCCAAGTCGTCACGAGAGTCGGTGTGGAATTCCGCCTCCGGTTGTGGAAGCTTGACGTCGTCAATGATGTCAGGGTGCAGGGATAACTCGCCGCCAGTGACGACAACCTCTGTCTCCATCTCCACGCCGTGCTCCGGTGCTTCAGCAGCCCCGGCGTCGCCACTCCCTCCGATGGGGTGCTTCGGCGGCATCCTCATACACTGTCGGCTTTGAGGACTGAGAGCGGCGTCGAGGATGTAAGCGGAGAGAGAGGATTGTGTGTGCGACGAGGATAGGGGGCGGCCGCTCGGGCGCACCATTAATATGGAGTAGTGGGAGAGAGGCGGGCGGCGGTCAAACCGCTGGCTCACCTCCTGGTGAACCTACGCACTGGACTGCTGGTATGCCTACCCTCGTTTTACACAGATACTCGCACGCCTCCGTGAATTCAAACACCTACACGCACGCCTCCCGGTCTGCCTGCGCGGTGGACTGCTTGCATGCGTCCCGTCAACTCACGCCTGCTTGCATGGCACACGGGTCGCGTGGCGGCACATATATTGTTTTTCTATTGGATGATTAATGTTGCCGCTTTATTGCTTAACTGAAGCATGGCACGTATCCATTGTTGGTCTAACGCTCACGGTTCGAATAAATAGTCCGTTTGGGATATTGGTTCCCAATTATTAATAATCTCCCGTTTGTAATTAGATAAAAGATTATATCAAAAATGGTCTCAAATTTGACAAAAATAAAGTACAATGCCACTTTGTATTGGTGTCCATATGACAACACGATAAGTTTCATGAAGTTCAAAATAAGTTTTGGATGTACTAGAATTTAAAAATCAAGATTCTCAATGTTTGAAATTTCTTGCACGGGGAGTAAAACATGCACCCTGTGAGACACATGTGTTTTTGCAATCCATTAAGGTGCACTGTCATGTGTGCATGTAGCTCAAATTTTATTTTTGCACAGTATACCCGTAGAAAATCGATCAATTAATGTAATAAAATGTCTTAATGATCTCTGTATTTTTTTCAAAATTAAAACGTCCCTTCTTTGGTAACATATGTTCACCGCGGGATAATTGAACATGCATCGTAGTTGCGGTGGATTCGCGGTGTGTGTGTGGGTGTGTGCGTCTGGGGGTGGCGGGTGGCTCGCAGTACACTATGAGTTGTTAGCCACCGTGTGGGTTGGTCGTTTTGTTAGGATGGTGCCACATCAGAGTCGTGAATTCTTTATTTAAAACATTACACAACCCTTTCATACATACATCACTACAAAAAAGACACATCCGTGACATTTTGGGCCGAACGAAAAAAAATTCTGTCATACTTATGACACTTCTATGCCGATAATTGTGACAAAACCCGGTATCATCATAGATGTGGTGGGCTCCTACTTCTGTGACAAAAAATCATGACAGAAAATGGGCTTTTCGTCCTGGGCGGGCCGGAGACGCAGCTGCATGACATTCTTTGGGCCGTCCATGACGGAAAAAACCGTGGTAGAAGCGAGGGCGAGGAAAATATCGGGGTGTTCCCGGTTACGGTGGGTGGTCGGGCCCGAGCGATGCGCGTTTCTCTTGTACACGCACGCGCGTGGGTGCGAGGCGTTGGGCTCTAACTGAACCCGAGCAAGGCGTTGGGCTCTAACTGAACCCGAGCGATTGCACTGCAGGCTACGCGTTACTGAACCCGAGCGATCGACCGATGGCTGTTAACTGAACCCGATCGAGCGATTCCTTCGCTACTGCTGCTAACTAAAGCCGATCGATGCTGCCTCTGGATGAACAGTGAGCGTTGCTGGGGGGTTTGGATGAACAGTTCCCGGTGGGGGTGGATGAACAGGACCCCGTGGTGTTGCCTCTGGATGAATAGGACCCCGATCGATCGAGCCGGTTGGGGCTGGATGAACAGGACCCCGTGGAGGGCTGGATGAACAGGACCACCCCGTGGAGGGCTGGATGAACAGTAGATGGTGCAGGGCAGGATGAGCTGTAGCCCGTGGAGGGGTGGTTGAACAGGAGCCCGTGGAGAGGGCTGGTTGAAAAGTAGCCGGTGGAGTAGCGCGCGGTGGAGGCTGGATGAACAGGAGCCCGTGGATGAACAGTCGCAGGTGGAGGCTGGAGGAGGTCGACGGTGGATGAACAGTAGCCCGTGGAGGCTGGAGGGGGTCGACGGTGGAGATGAACAGTGTCCCGTGGAGTCCCGTTTTGCGATACGCCACACCCCTCCCGATGAACAGGACCCCCGTTTCGACCGTAGCGCTCCAACACAAGTGCGTTTCCTCCGTTTTGCGGTACGCCACACCCCTCCCGATCAACAGGACCCCCATTTCGACTGTAGGAGGTCCGTTTCCTCCGTTTTGCGATATGCCAGACCCCTCCCAATGAACAGGATCCCGTTTCGACCGTGGCCGGTCGAGCACAAGGCCGTTTCCTCCGTTCTGCGGTACGCCAGGCCTCGTTTCCATCGGCTGTTCCGTCCAAGCCGGTTGGCTCCCACGCGCTCCGTTGCCTCCCGATGAACATGACGCATTCCATTGCCTCCCCATGAACACGACGATGACCCAGTTTCTCCGTTCTGACCCAGCCATGTACACGAGCCCTGGCCGTACGTACGCGCGAGTAGGCATTCGAGACCCCGCCCGTATGTACGTATGTGGCCGTATTTACTTTCTTGCAACCTGGCCGCTGTACATACGTGTACATGCTACATGCGCGCCTCTACTACGACACGTGCGCGCCTCTACATTGACCAGAATGACAACACTACGTACGCTTCGACCAGGTGGGTCCCGACTGTCAGGCAGTTCCTTCCGTGCGAAGATGTAGCTAGTGGGTCCCAGCAGTCAGGGGGGCGAATCGTTTTTTTGCCCGTACGCACTTCCTTGCGTGCGAAGATGTAGCTGGTGGGTCCCAGTAATCAGGGGGAAACGTTTTTTCGCGAAATACGGTGGCCCATCCGGTGGGTCCCTGCTGTCAGGTGGAGGAATAATTATTTTGCGCGTAATAAGGAGGCACTTCCTTGCTGCGGCCATGGACCCAGCTGTCAGCCCCTCCACGTCAAGTCCACGTCTGATGGAAGCCGTTCCTTGACCACGTTGACCACGCTGCGCCGAGAGCACTAGGGCGGTGAATGACGGCGAGGCCTAGGAAGGGGACGGCGCGGAGCTGGGGAAGACGCGGCAGTGGATGCCCACGCGTAGAGGAGTATGAGGGTTCACTGGTTCGTTGCGGTGTGAGGCTGCCGTCGCCGCAGAATAACAGGGGCTGTGGGTGAGTAGAGGGATGGCCTGGCCAGCGGTGGGAGTAGTAGGGGGCGGTGAGGCCTCCGCCGCATCGCAGCTGGCCACGAGAGGCACAAGCACGAGGCACGACCGGCGCTGGTTTGGGCGGCTGGAGCAAGAAGACCAAAGGTTGAAGAAGCACTACGGCTGTTGGATGGACATCGTACGGTCACTGGGGCAAGAATCGTTCATATTGACTAAGTTGACAAAGCACTCCGTCCCCGTCAACTTAGTAGGCCCACAAGTCAGCCTCCCACCAAGGTGGGTCCCAACTAGCAGGGGGAGTATTCATTTTTTGTGCGTAAAAAGGAGGCACTTTCGGTGGGTCCGACCTGACAGCGGGGGGGGGGGGACGTTTTTCTGGCGAAATACGGTGGCCCGTCTGGTGGGTCCCAGCAGTCAGGGGGGAAACGTTTTTTCACGAAATACGGTGGACCGTCTGCTGGGTCCCTGCTGTCAGGTGGAGGAATAATTATTTTGCACGTAATAAGGAGGCACTTCCTTGCGGCCGCCGTGGACCCAGCTGTCAGCCTCTCCACGAACAGTACTCTTCCGATGGAAGTCGTTCCTTGATCACGTTGACCACGCCGCGCCGAGAGCACCAGGGCGGTGGACGACGGCGAGGCCTAGGAAGGGGACGACGCGGAGCCGGGGAAGACGCGGCAGTGGAAGCCCGCGTGGAGAGAAGTACGAGGGTTCACTGGTTTGGCTGCGGTGTGAGGCTGCCATCGCCGCAGGGCCTGGCCAGTGGTGGGAATAGTAGGGGGCGGTGAAGCCTCCGCGGCAGCACAGCTGGCCACGGGAGGCAGGAGCATGCGACACGACCGGCGCTGCTTTGGGCGGCTGGAGCAAGAAGACCAGAGGTTGAAGAAGCACTACGGTCGTTGGATGGACATCGTACGGTCACTGGAGCTAGAATCGTTCATATTGACTAAGTTGACAAAGCACTCCGTCCCTGTCAACTTAGTAGGCCCACAAGTCAGCCTCCCACCAAGGTGGGTCCCAACTAGCAGGGGGAGTATTCATTTTTTTGTGCGTAATAAGGAGGCACTTCCTTGCGTGCGAAGATATAGCTGGTGGGTCTGACCTATCAGCGGGGGGAACATTTTTTCGTGAAATACAGAGGCCCTTTCGATGGGTCCCAGATGTCAGGTGGAGGAATCATTATTTTGCGCGTAATACAAAGGCATTTCCTTGTGTGCGGCTGTGGACTCAGTTGTCGGCCTCTCCACGTACAGTCCACTTCAGATGCATGTCGGTCGTTGACCATGTTGACCAGGCCGCGCCGAGAGCACCAGGGCGGTGGACGACGGCGAGGCCTAGGAAGGGAATGACACGGAGCCATGGAAGACTCGGCAGTTGTTTCCCACGCGGAGGGGAGTACGACTGTACGAGGGTTTACTAGTTCGTCTGCCGTTGCCGGAGAATAACAGCAGGTGTGGGTGAGTAGAGGGATGGCTAGGCCAGCAATGGAAGTACGGTGGGGCGATGAGGCCTGCGTGGCAGCACAGCCGGCTGCGGGGAGGAGGGAGCAGGCAGTCCCGCCGGCGCTTGTTTGAGCGGCTGGAGCAGGAAGAGCAAAGATTGAAGAAGCACGATGGCCATTGGATGGACATCCAACAGTCACTGCTTGTGTGTCAACCTTTTTTTAGGAAAGCCTCAAATATGTGGAAAACAGCATACAGCCCATCTGCCATTATTTCTAATAATTTACAGCCCATTTGCTAATTCTTAAGGTTTTTTTGGAGCCCATATTATTTTTGTTAGCATTACAGCCCATATTGTGGCCACGGTTAAAAAATTGTACGAAATTTTGAATATTTCGGTGCGGTCCGAACTGTTTTTAATCCCGAAATTTCGAGTCACATTCAAATTGATTTTAAAAATAAATGTATATCAATATAAAATCCAACAAATTTTCCACGCATAAAAATCAATGCAATTTAAAATCTCGAAATGAAAAAAAGAAATTTGAAACTAATTGCCGGTTTGATGTGTTTTAAAAATGTACAACCCATTTCTCATTACTGATAGGCCATTTTCTTGGCCAGCCGAATGAATCTCTCCTTGTGTTGAAAGATTTGCAGCCCAACAGGCCTGACAAAGCGACTTACTTGGCAAATCACAAAAAAACTGGGTTGTGGCCGTGGACCCAGCTGCGACCGTGGACCCAGCTGTCAGCCTCTCCACGTACAGTACTCTTCCGATGGAAGTCAGTCGTTGACCACATTGACCACGCCGCACCGAGAGCACCAAGGCGGTGGACGACGGCGAGGCCTAGGAAGGGGACGACGCGGAGCCGGGGAAGATGCGGCAGTGGATGCCCACGCGGAGAGGAGTACGAGGGTTCACTGGTTCAGCTGCGGTGTGAGGCTGCCGTCGCCGCAGAATAACAGGGGGTGTGGGTGAGTGGAGGGATGGCCTGACCAGCGGTGGGAGTAGTATGGGGGCGGTGAGGCCTCTGCGGCAGCACAGCCGGCCATGGGAGGCAGGAGCAGGCGGCACGACCGGCGCTGCTTTGGGCGGCTGGAGCAAGAAGACCAGAGGTTGAAGAAGCACTATGGCTGTTGGATGGACATCGTACGGTCACTGGAGCTAGAATCGTTCATATTGACTAAGTTGACAAAGACCTCCGTCCCCGTCAAGTTAGTACCCACAAGTCAGCCACCCACTATGGTGGGTCCCAGCTAGCAGGGCGTATTCATTTTTTTTGTGCGTAATAAGGAGGAATTCCTTGCGCGCGAAGATATAGCTGGTGGGTCCGACCTGTCAGCGGGGGGAACTTTTTTTCGCGAAATACAGAAGCCCTTCCCACGTACAGTGCGTAATAAGGAGGAACTTTCCTTGCGTGCGACCATGGACCTCGTGGGTCCCAGCCGTCAGGCTCTCCACGTACAGTCCTCTTCCGATGACTCTCGTATGTTGACCACACCATGCCGAGCGCACCGAGGCGGTGGACGACGGCGTGGCCCCAGACTGGAACGACCCGGAGATGGGGAAGACGCGGCAGTGGAGTTGCAGACGGAGAGGAGTGGGAAACTTGACTGGTTCGGGTGCGGGGTGGGCCTACACTCGGCAGAGAATAACAGGAGGTGCGGAGTGGAGGGATGGCCTGGCCGTCGGCGGGGTAGCGTTTCACTGAGGAGCGCAAAACAACGCCGCAGGACGCCGGAGGCTAGAGCAGGCGGTCCCGGCAGCGCTGGGGGAAGAAGGCGAGAGATTGAAGAAGAATGCCGGCCGTTGGATGTAAATCCAACGCCTTCTTAGCCTTTGACCTACTGGCCCACATGTCAGCCAGTCCATTTGTTTTTTAGTTCATTTGGTGGGCTGGGTGAAACAATGATGTAGCATCTATGCAGCCCGTTTATATATATGGTAGAATTTAAAGCCCATTTGCATTTTTCTCGAAATCCACGGACTTGCTGGGCTGGGTGAAAATATCATGTTGGGATAGACGGAGATATGTTATAAAAACATAAACACATGATTGCACGTCTATTACTGCATTGGTCAGTAAAATCTTTGCAAGCTTATGTACGCAACCACTAGGAGTTAACTTGCCAAGTTATATACAAACAATTATTATTATTATTTTGTAAGAACTTTCACCTTACGAAATAAAATATCAATTTAATTTGATGAGTTAATAGTACGTGGGGTATTATTATTTTTTAGGCTAGACGTGGGACAGTTGAGTTGGTTCTAGGGAAAAGTACTGGGAGAAAACTCAGTTTACATCGAAAAAGAAAGTGGGAGAAAATTCAGATATAGGATTAATGAAAACAAAAAATAAAGGAAGTGGGAAGGTCTATAAAATGGTTGGATGAACGACAGGTTTAACGGAAACTTATGTTGTTTCTAATATATATATATGTAATAAAATAAGATATAAATATAGGTTCAGTTTTGCATTCTTATAGAAAAAAGGTTCAGTTTTGCATTATTATAGAAAAATAGAACTGAGCTGTGCGTCGTCTTGAAAAAACAAGCATAACTTGGGCTACTGATGTTATAGACAAGCTAGGTTGGGAGGCCCAGAGGCCGCTTGATACCTGCTGGATCCAAAAAATGTTGAAACATGTCGTGGGCTGCCCATGTTAAACAACAAAACCTAGGCCATGGACCTGGTGGTCCCGGGAGTGTCAGCCTCTCGACGAACAGTTGTCTCCCGACTCCTCTTTGTTTTGCTGACCATGTTGGGAACGATAGACGGCGGCGCCGCGGATAGAGCACCAAGGCGGAGGACGACGTCGAGACCTCGGACCAAACAAACCGGAGCGGGGGAAGACGCTGGCGGAGGGGAGTACGAGGGTTGACTTGTTCGGGTGCAGGGTGGGCCGGTGGAGCTGCCGCCGCCGGACAATGTGTGGTAGTAGAGGGATGGCCTGGACAATGCCATAGGCTATGATGGCCAGCCGCTGTATAGGAAGAGGACGAAAGATTGAACACAATAAAAAAATACAAATGGATAGGTGGTTGGTCCCATATGTCTGTGTACGAGACCTGCTGGGTCCACCTGAGGAGGGGAATATGTTGGGAGGAAGGAGATTCAAAGCAAGGCAGCTGAGTGAACTAGTTTTTTTAACGGACAAGTGAACTAGTTACATACATAAGAAAATAGCCACTAAAAAGTAAACAGGTTAATGGGTTCTTAAAAGAAATATTTCGGACAAAATAGATAATTACTACACATAGGCTAATGCATGAAACACTCAGATGATAAAGGTGCTTATAAACAGATAAAGTACAACATCTAGACCTTCCTGGCACACTTAATCATGACGCTGCGGTTGTCCGTGTACTCGTCGGTTACGGGAAGCAGACACGCCCTCATGTCCAAGATCTGCATGTACATGTCGTAGCATGCGTATGCGTCCTTGGCCGCGTAGGTTATGTAGGCTAGATTCAGAGGTACCTCCCACGTTTTCAGGTCCTTGGAATCGTTGTCTTCTTTCATGTTGGCGTATCAGGGGTCGATGATAGTCTCGGCGAGGCCAACCACGGAGTCCTTCTCCTGCCCGTTCCTGATGATCTTGTATTGCTTCTGGATGTCGACAAGCTTGTTGCACCAGATGGCTGAATCGTCGCGTTCTTCCTTCTCTCCACCATAGCGAAGGTGCAGTCGGCGCTGCCGATGAAACGGGCGAATGCTCCAGAACCTCTGATGGCCCTACAGAAGTGGTGGATGAGAACCTCGTCCCACACACATACCTGGGCAACAGCGATCCGCTGGTCCCTATCAGGAGACGAATGGATGGGCACAAGGTTTAGTACTGCAACCTTGTGCTTTCTCGTCCTGTAGGTACTGCTTGAACTCGGCGAGGCAGAGCTTCACCGAGTCCGGATCGTTGGTGTACATCACATTCAACTTGGTGCAGCCATAGGACTGAACGGCGAACTCAAAGGGGAACTCCTTGCTGAAGTCCATATCCAGCAGGCTCACCCCTCGGATCGCCATTGGAGTCTCTTCAAGTGAACGAGTGTGTAGGCGGTGGCAGCAGTTCATTTTTCAGCTCTTTGGGAATTGGATTCAACAGTAAACTGAGTGTGTACAGGCGACAACAGTTACTACCCCTCCCTCGTCCGCTGCACGCCCGGCAGAAGATGCACCCTCGGCGCATTCAAACGCCTCCATTAAGAAACCTACTCCGGCCACACGTCGGTTCACGAGCGGGTCTGTATTGGTACTATAATAACAGGAGTTAGTGGTCACTTTACTTAAATTTAATTAGCTTTAATAGAAATTTATACTTAGAACAAGCAATGCATTGGCTCGTTCTATCAGTGCTACAGGATCAACAGGCACAACAATTAGAATTATTATTCTCAGGATGCACACGATCAGCACATTTGTCGCAGAAGGTGCCAACAGAAGGAAGGGACCGGAGGAGAATGAGTGTGGGTCTTTGGCTATGGCTGGGAGCTGGGGCTCAAGTTAATATAGCAGGTGAATGGCAATGAGCCACGGCAGATGGATGGACAGCTGGCACCGGAGTAGGTTTGTCGGCAGCCGCGTGTCATTAATGTTGGCGGCGGACGGAAGGATGGACGTGGTGTCATTAACGCGAAGCAGTCTCTTGCACCGGGATGCCACGCGGGTGGCGCTCTCTCGACTGTCGCGCTGCTGCAATGCCGGCGCTAGTGAGAGGTCGCGTCGGGCGTGAATGCGGACGCTGCTTCAGTGACTTAACCGCAGGTGCGTTGTCTCACTGACATGTGGGCCCAACGGGCATCTGGCCCGCATGTCAGTGACACACCAACTGCACCTGCAGTTAAGGCCTGTGAATGCGGCATTGACGTTCTGGAGAGACGGTGATCGTTTCAGGCGGGAAGCGCGCGCTAGCGATGGAAGGGGTTTCGGTAGGCCAGGGCGGTCAGACGCTGGCGTGGTGGTAAAATGTGAACTCATGGATGACGAGCCTTTGAAGCGTATGCGGCAGGTATTGACAACCAGGCGTCCATGCAACCGCTCTTATCGCCAGCTAGCATTCAACGACCACCATTAGACACCACACAACCATACATAACTTACGAATAATGGACGAATCAATCAAACACACACTCGTGTAAAGTGGCACTATGATCGGTTGCTCACGATAGTACATACTCCGCACCATAGTACCGTCTCTAGCTAGGCTGTTTTATAGATTATCATTGTGATGGACGATATACATGAGCAAGGCGCCGAGTCACGAGTATGACCGTTGGTGTTGAGCCAGGTGAATACATGCTCGGTGTTCGCGGAGGCCTCCAGCAAACGTCTAAACAGTAATGTCACATACGCATAATTTTAGTTTTTATTTCTTTGTCCACTGACAGGTAGGCCCGCATAGATAGATAGATAAAGAACACGAGCTGATGAGGCGCATGCGGACTATTTGACTGGTCAACCAGACAAATATGGAGCTATACGTTGAGCTAGTGACCGTATAATCACCATATCTCGTATACAATGATCAAAGTGAGCTATCAAGACAAGTTCAATGACCGCTAATGCATTTTACTATGTAATAAATGACCAAGATTGAAGGGGAATCCAAATTTCCTTCGTCTTCTGTCCTTGAGCTCTTGACAAACCAATGCACTTTACGGTTGTCCGGCCACTCCACCCCAGAGCTGTCACCAAGTGTCGTTCATGCACCGCGCCGCACACTAACCGGTAAGGAGGCGATGGCATCCCGCCGCGCCGAGTTCCTCGTCGCCCACGACCGCACACAGAATGGTAGGGAAGCGGTGGAATCCCGCCGTGTCGAGTTCATCGCCGCTCGCGACCTCACACCTATGTGGGCGGAATTTGAAGCTGCCAAGGCCGAATGGGCGGTACAACAAGAGGCGGCCAAAGCTGCACAGAGGGAGCAGAAAAGTCAGAAAGCACTCAAGAAAAGAGAGGCCCGCCGCCGCAAGAAAGAAGAGGACGCACGCGCTGCTGCGGAGATCCAAGCATGGTGGGGTGTCGCCGACAAAGCCGGGAAGGAGAATGACGACGTCTGGCCAGCATGTGAGAAGTAGTAGTACTAGTAGTTAGTGTGTGTGTCTGTGTCGCCCGTACGTTTGTTTAATTAGTTACGAGCATGTAACAGTACTACTAGTTACTACTGTAGTTTTTAGAGCAAATTACCAGTACATTAGCCTAGACTCAATGGAAAAATTCCTATCCTATGCATCAAATGGCATCTCTTTCTCTATAGGAATTGAGATGCATGTCATCTCACTTCCTATGATTTTCATATTCCTATAAAATTCCTATCCTATGAACCAAAGGAGGCCTCTGCTGGAGTAACTACTGTAGCTAGCAGTACTGCTGGTACAGTAGTTTTCTTCAAGAAGCGGAACTCAACGAAGTCATGATGGTTCCTTCGTCCGAGCAACTTCACAGTGGGTAAGGTTGGGCCTGTGATTTGACGGCTCATTAGTAATTACTGCGGCACGACGACCGGGGTGACTCTCCCTTGGAGTTCTACGGGCATGGCAAGTGGACCAGGATGGTCGACGTCCCACATGTCGGCGAGCGGAAGTATTCTTTTTGATATTGAGGAGCAAGGAAACCGCGTGGTATAGTATCACTAGTGATTTATATTTATTTTTTATTTCTAATGAATGCTAGCATTTCAACTCTTACGACGAAGGAGTGCCAAACACATGGCACGTGTTGGATGTCCCACACGTCAGCGAAAGGAGTGGGACATGAACAACGTGGTAGAGCGTCTCCACTTCTGGGTCGGAGACCACACGTAGTAGTAGTACTACTGTACTAGTGGTATGAACGATACAAAGTGCGACCCGGAGAGAAAGACACGTCTAGTTGGAAGGTCTCGGGGCATACACGTAAACAATTATAAAACCTAATATGTGCCTCCAATTAATATAGTAGTAGTAGAGTACGTAGTCACGTACTCCATAACATCACCGGGGATTGCACGTACAACATTTAGTGGTAGTAAGAGACAAATGCCTATATGCCACACATGTTCATACTATTTGTGCCTTTCTACTTCACTTACTGCGCTACATTACACAGGTTCGCACGTCCACTCCTGTGTACATGTCCATCTCGTAGTTCCAGTCCCACGTGTTCTTCATATAGATGGAACGATCCTTGCATGACACGTGCACCTTGATGCTAGATGTGTCGCGTGTTGGCAAAAGGATGAACAAAGCTCACGTAAAAAAATAGAGTGGAAGAACATAGATTCCCGACGACCGAGAAGGAGCAAGGAACCTTGGGGTGGAGCGTCTGCACTCATAATATTTTATATTATTCAGTGATATAAAATCAACCAACCATCTCCACAGTGGACTGGAAGAGTAGGAAACACGGCAGCCCAGTGTAGTTACACCATACTAGTACATGGCTAACCCACGCTATCACCATATTTCTTGGCTTCCGTGCGACACCTATCTCTAGTAATCCAGCAGCCCGTATTGCTTCTCCCTCCTCGTCTCTCTCAAAGTCCGGCGGGCTGGCGTTTTTGCCGTCTATTGAGGTCGGTTAACTCATCACATGTTAGCGACATGCCAAGAGCATTCTAAAAAAATTCCTTTCACGTTTCGTTTTCAAAAAGAAAAAATCCTTTCACGTACGAATTTGACTGTATGCTTTGAGCAACTTGCATGTCCTATACTGCTCCTGTTTGGATACTCTAACTTAGCTAGAGGTTAGACTAACTCATGACTAACCCTGAACTAACTGTAGCCAAAGAGGTGTTTGGGTGACAGGGTTAGATTGACAATAAATGCACTTGATGGAGAGAGAAAAGTGATTTTTCAGTGGTCCCAATGAGAACTATCTCCAGTTAGCACCTCTTGGGTTGGATAGTTTTTTTTGTGGGTTCGGTGCAACTTGCTCCAATTTAAACCCTCATGCTTGGATACTTTAGGGCTATTTGAGCCCCAACTAGCTCAAACTAACTCTAACCCATGGATCCAAACAGGGCCTATGGCCAGCCTCGACGCGGAGCAGTCGCGTGCACCGGGAAGCGGTGCTCTCTCGGCCGTCACGCCGCTTCAAAGCCGGTGCCAGTGAGAGGTCGCCTCCGCTCTGGCCGGGCATTAATGCGGCACTGACAATCCAGGGCGACACTGACCGTTTCACGCGGGAAGCGCGCGCTGGCAAGCGAGTATAGGTTTTGAACCGTTTTAGGTGTAGTACTGGTAGTTTGCAAAACTACTCAATTATTGCACTCAGTTTCCTAAGAAATTGTGGTAAAAACGTTACTCCACAGCCCGCTTCCCTTCTCCTTCCTCTTCCACCGCCCACGCACGTCCGCGGGAAGCGACCGGTCAACCCTTATATAGGAGTGCTAGCACAAAAAGATGCATGCATGACCACTAAAATTTCCAGATTAAAGCGTCGCTCCGGTGGGAGTATGGCGTATGTTGTTACCTTCGGCCGGCCCATGGCTACCGAGCGACGGCGACCAGAGAAGAGGCGGCGGGAGGGGAATGAATGCAGCTACTGTTTGGGTTCACCGTCCGGCTTAAATAAATGCGCAGCATCACGTGTACCCGCGGGTGCACAAATTGTAACATACGTGTCTGCTTAAGTGGGCGTCACGTAACTGGTGTGTGTGTGTGTGAGAGATTCTGAGAGATAGAGTGCGTGTGTGCAACTCTACTCTTTGGACATGTACTCAACCTTTTGCATCGGGATATAAGTATAATGGTATTTACTTTAGCTAGTGATTTACGTGGCCATGTTAACGTGGTTGTGTAAAAAATATGTCACTTCCTGCTCATGATTTGTGCTATATAATTACAAGCAAGATGCTCGTGCATTGCACGGAACATCAATATGCATTTTTTTTACAAAACACCTATTGTGATTTACCCATGCAGGAGTAATCCCATGTGTAAAAACTAATGATATTTCGAGAATTTTATCGGAAAACTGGTATCTCGAGAATGTCATCGAAAAAATGAAAGATGAGAGATAAGGTGAGGAGGTGTGGAGCGTGGTGGTGACTGGTGGTTGGAATGGGCGGAGGCATGGGGATGGACGGCGCCGGCAGGCGGCAGCGGCCACCATGCTAGATTGTTCCAGAGACTTTCTTTTTTAATTTCTCAGCAATGAGGTTGTGGGAGATAAGGATGTGGAGAGAGGTGCGGCTATCTTTTGTAAAATTATCAAAGTTTGCTTTCTATCCGTCAGATATAGATCAGACGGTCTATATTACAAGATGGCGAGCACACCATCATCGCCAACTCGGTTTTTTACAAGGGTATAGATGATAAGTTTGCTAACTACTAAAGTAAAGTGGAATTTGTCCATGTTATACAAGTAAATTAAGGTGATTGTTTATCATACAGGTAAGGGTGGATGAAGGGTGGTAGGAACAAATGCTCCGCCTAGAGCATGTGTGTGTGACATGGAGTCTCTGTGTGTGTGTGTTTGTGTGTGTGTGAGAGAGAGAGAGAGATGGAGTCTTAGTGTGTGTGTGTGTGTGCGCGCGCGTGTGTGTGTGATGGAGTCTTAGTGTGTCTGTGTGTGTGTTTGTGTGTGTGTGTGTGGGTGGGTGGGTGGGTGCGTGCGTGCGTGCGTGTGTGTGTGTGTGTGTCGCGGGGTCCTCGGTGGCGCATGTAATTTAAGGGTGCATGGCTTCATCATAGAGAGGTGATGTGTATGGCAGAGGCCACCAACGATGGGGTGCGAGAGAGAAAATACCCGTAGAGAGGGAAGAGAAGGTGTGTGCGCGTGAGAGTAGTCGACATCGAGAGAACGTGTTTGTTCGAGAGACACCGAGGAAGACTACTATATATCGATGGTGCATGTAGGCGGGAATTAAACAAAGGGATGGTCTTATTGGTTTCGGGGATATAGGGGAAGAGTGAGAGGGGGTAGCTAGAAGGAGATTGTTAAGTGTGAGTGTGTGTTTTACCCATCCAGGCGGAAGTTATGTGCACACAAGAAGAGAACGATTCGATGTGGCGTTAGGGTTGAGGGTAATTCACTACGTATGGAGACATAGAGACCTTCAACGTGCATGTGTGAGAGGTATACATGTATACGTGGGATGTGTGTGTGTGCGCGCATGCATGATCGAGATAAAAGAAAGAAGACATAAGTCATAAGATCAACGACATGGGAGAGACGGATCAGTATGACAATATGCATGGATGCAAGAATGCAGGGAAGAAGGCCCGACAATTGAGCATGTGTTTTTGTCTTTAAGAGATAGTGGTGTGGGCTGGAGCATGCATCTATGGCGAGCAGAGGGAGTGAGGCACAACGATTGTGCAAAAGAGATCAACCTATAGATGAAAGAAGGTTGACGGAGAAACAGATAAATAGAAAGATAAAGATGCTAGCTAGTGTGCGTTAGAGATAGGAGTCGAGTGGATCAGAAGGATGAGTTATGGGTGTGGGTGTGAGAGAGATGAAGAAAGGGTGCATGTGACTCACATACAAACAAATATCAGAGAGAAATGAGATCCCGAGAGATGAAGTTTTGTGTCTGCGAGAGAGAAAGATATTTCAAAACGAGAGTGATAGCTAGAGAGACATATGAGGGAACGCAAGATATCTCTAGGGAGAGAGAGAGTGTGTGTGAGTGACATACAAGAGAACAGTGGAGAGATATGAGACCCTGGCACATAGAGTTTGTGTTTGTGTGTGAGAAAGAGATATTTAAGAGGAAGAGTCCTAGGTTCTCATACCTAAGGAGCGAAAGACATCTCTGTATGAGGGGTGTGCGAGTGGCACATAGGGGAATAGTAGAGAGAAATGAGACCCCGGGAGACAAAGTTTTGTGTTTGTGTGAGACAAAGAGATTCCACATGGAGAATCATAGTTAGAGACACATAGCAGGGAGCGAGATATACTTAGAGAGAGATAGAGTGATGAAGGTCGAGGGAGAGACTACCGTCAGTGTGTTACGAAGATAAAAGATCAATGTCGACATACAGGTAGCACGAGAGATACCCGAGAGACGATGAACGCGTATAGGTCTAGAGAGATAGTCCTATATAAGCATGAGTGATAGTTATATGAGACGAATATCTGGATTAAATGGGATTCAAATATTTAAACTGGAGATCACGACATTGATAATATCATAACGCAAATTGGTGTATCAAACATGCATATTCATTTGAATTTGGGGACACGTGTAATGCTATATAGTTTATCAATATTGGTGATCCATAGATTCTTTGATTAGAAACAATGCATGGTTTATATGCAATTAATGCCTAAACGGGATTACACTATATGTTGCGTGTGTGAAACACATTATACATGTTTGAGAAGTAAAAAAACCCCGCATGAAACACACATTAATTGGAGACAGTTAGGGAGGAATGCATACATTGGATTTCAACATAAAGTGGTTTCAAATATTTGAAAATCCAAATTGATGGATACAACCTTATGAATCTGAGATCATGCCATTTGTAAACCATATTTATGTATAAAGGGTGTTGTGCTTTTGAAAGTATATATAAACAATGATATATATAGAATTTTATTCCAATTGAAAATGGATCCTGCCCGGAAAAAAATAGAATACAAACGGGATTCGAATTGAGTTGGCACGCTAAACGTGCACTCTGCAAAATTTGAACGAAGCGGGGAAAGTCGCAGTAACCGCCCGAAACCAAAATCTGCGAGATGGAAATTACTACTGCCTATCCCAGCCACGCAAAGCCTATCTGCTCGATTTCTATAGGTTTCGATAGGGGTAGGTTTGTAATTTCACCCAAACGTGACATAACCGCCTCTCACCCAGATTCATACACGGTGGGCGCCAAAACACAGTGTGTCCTCGGCCTAAATCGACTCCCTCCCCGATTCATACACGGTGGGTGCCAAAAACAAACTCTCGTCGGCAAATATTCGGTGTATGCGAGATTACCGTCCTATCCCCAACCAACTAATATTGTTGTGATGTAGGAAATTTGAAACGGGGGCTAAGTTTGTAGATTTCCTCGCATTTGAGACAAGCGCGCCCTTAAGACATGGTTCCCCCCTTCCTCTCCACCTCCATTTCCCCATTCGTACTCCGTGGGCGCCAAAACACCCTCTCCACCCCAGCCTCCTCCGTCCTCCACCCCATCCACCGCCGTCCTCCTCCACCATGCCGGAGCTGATACCCCGACGTCGCCGTCCATTACAAGAAATCAACCTCTCTCATCCACGGCTTTGGACCGGGATCCTTGCATCCCGTCCTCTCACTTCATCCCCGCCGTCGTCCACCTTGTCGGCGCCGCTCCTACGACCGTCTCGTCCACCGCGCCCCGCCGCCACCGTCTACCCTCCTAGATCTGCTTCCACATCACCGTCAAATTCTCAGCAGATGCATACACGGTGCTGAACCAGAGGCGGTACTCTTTCGTATCTGCTCAACTTATTTATCGCAGCAAGAAAATAGATCGCCACTGCTTTACTCTGATTTCTTGTCCATCACTTACTTGCTAGTTGAAAGCAAAGATTGGTTGCGAGGTTGCCTTTGTCTGGTTTGCACCTTCAGATCCACCATGGCACGCTCAACACTATACTCCCAATGCTTATGGTTTTCCCCTTCTATATTCCACACTAGTTAAATCACAGTAGGCTAAATTTCAAATTTGGGTCAATCGGTTTTTCAGAGCTCGCCAGAGTTCGCCGGTGCGAACGAAGGGGCTCGGTGGGGACTTTGGTTGTGGGGGCGGTGGTGGGGCCTCGCCGAACGAAGAAAACTCGACGCGGTGGGGCGGGGGTGGGGGTGGGGGTGGCGGAGGAACACAGGCGGTGGGGGCCGGTGGTCCGGCCGGCGGCCCGTGCGGTGTTCTGTATGGGAAGAATCAGAGACGAGGATGAAGAAGGGTTAGGAGACGTACGATCTTCATCCAACAGCCTGAAATGGTCGACTGACCCAAATGACAAAAGTCATGCGACTTGCATGCAGACATGCCTTTATATTCAGTACCATCATCGTACCTGCTTAGCACTGCTCCTGAATCCATCAAGCTAAACAATGTGCCACTCATAATTCCAAACTTGTTGCTCAAGTACGAATCTGATATGATGCTGATATTACTAAAACAGATAACATTTAATTGGTCAGCTAATGTTCCTACTTTACTTTCGAAAAGCACGTGCACCACATATAGAGATACAGCAGGGAGTTGCTTTCTTAATGCGCTCTGGTTCATCATGTGTGGGCACTGCGCAATGAACATTTTATTATCCAAAATCTGCTTGCTCTTCTTTAGCATGTTCCTCTTCCGTCCTTCTTTAATAATTACTCTCTCCGTTCCTAAATACAAGTCTTTGTATAGATTCCACCATGGACTACATACGGAGCAAAATGAGTGAATCTACACACTAAAATGTATCTGGATACATCTGTATGTGATCCATAGTGGAAATCTCTACCAAGACTTATATTTTGGAACGAAGGGAGTATGATAGTAGTACAGTATGTTCCTTGTAGTGAAGATGAGCAGGGACATTTGCAGTGTAGAGGTCTATACGGTCGGTTGGTATGGCACTTTGAACTCTTCGGGCCTCTTTGATTCGTAGGATTTTGTAAACATGGGAATAGGATTTGTAGTGGCCTGCCCACTTGAATCCTATAAGAATAGCAAGGAAATGCGGGGAGCTGTGTCGCCTTTGAGAGTTACACTGATATTAACAGTACCGCACCTTCAGTTGAAGAGAGCTGGTATCCGAAGCCTTTCTAGCCGTACCGGCAATACTAGCACATATATTCCAGCAAGTTCCACTTTGCTAATTTTACTCTGATGCTTACGGTTTTCCCGTTATATCTACACTATGATCTGTGTAGCTGCTTTGTGTCGCACTAGCAGCAGTCCACTCTTGAAGCTAAACACCGCAATGACTTACAAAATTTGCACCAAGGCATTGAGTGCCATTCTGGATGCAATGAAACTCATACGCTCCCCACCTGTTGATTCTTGTTCAGAATATGATCCTAATGACTATTCTAACCTCAAGGAGTCAAAGGCAGATGGCATGTCCTATTCACCCATCAAGGTGCCTGTTCTAATTTGGCAAGGTTTTATTGATTGCGCATATCTTGCATATGTTGTCTTGCATTTCTTCTACTTTGTTGCACCGCCATCTGCTTAGTTTACTCATCATATATGTCGAGATGCCATGCCCATCCATTATAAATACATATTCCATCTGTCGTCATACCATGTTTTTCCACTCAAATGTTGTTCTTGTGCATCAGACATCAAAAAGGAAGAGGGTGATTGCCGAACCTGAAGGAGCACCAGAAAAGTCCTTGAAAAACGTGGTTGTGCCGAAGAAATCAGACAGCACCCCACTTATATTGGCTGTACAACCAGTGACACAAAACGTAGGACCGACTCCAACAGACTGTACCCATACTTCACTGGCCACACCACTAGCCCCACCACACAGGACCTGCACTCCAGCAAAAGGTATGCCGATTTTAGTTGCCATAGCACCAGCCGTACCACAGAAAAATCCCACTCCAGCAAAAAGTACAGCAAGTCCACCGGCCGAAGACCTATCCCAACTGCAGAGACGGCCAATTCCTACAGATTGGAACCCCATTCCAGTTATTCCCAGTTTAAAAGACAATTCTTTCAATGTTGTTAGGGACTACGTGCATATATTCCCATCATGGGAAGATTATAGTGAAGACAAACACCATTTTGACATCTTCCTGTCCCACTTACGTGTAAGTGCTATTATTCATGGTGATTATTTTTCTGTTTTTGCTAATTGAACACATTAATGATTTACATTACATTGTTGTAAGTAGGCGAGGGTCAATCTGGATAGTCATGACGAGCAAAGCTTGCTTGCGCTTTTCAAGGAAGCATTGCAGCAGTATTGGTGTTACCTAAGGAAATCACACTTTGATGGCAAGTCTATAAACGAATTTCTGGTGAAGTCTCCTGTGCTAAATTTAGAAGACATTGAATGGAAAAACCTTGTTATGCATTGGTCTCGTTCCGAGGATGAGGTACTGTCTATGATATCGCATGACAATTTGAACTTCTACTTTTCGCATGTGCCTTACGGATCTTTTTTGCAGAAAATCTGCTCGAAAAAGAATTCTGGTTTGAAAAGAATGACAAGATATCGCAAATATGCTGCCCGCTGCTTTGCTCTTGTTAGTAGTTGTTGTCCTGTATCACTGTACTTGCATACATACCTGGTTCATTATGTGACAGCAGTATGCAAGATAGCTTGCTTATCAATTGTTCGCTCCAAATTATCTGATCTGTATGAATGGTTACATTAGTGTAGAATAGATCCAATGCAAACGAAATTTTTTAGTTCTGCATTGTTCTTGTAAGTACCTGCTGTCCTTTATCAGTGTACTTATATTGACAGGTAGTTGTTCATGTACCATCACTCTGCAGCTTATTTTCCTTTGCCCTCCATTTTCTACACATAAGATCTATATTTACTCTTACCATAAGGTTGGATAACACCGATGGTACTGAAGAAGTTTAGCTCTGCATTGCTCTTGGTTGTACCTTTTGCCTGTATCGCTGTACTTACATTTATAGCTACTTGGTTATGTAGCATCACTCTTCATCTTATCTTAAATATTCTCCATTTTTTCTTATATTGTCACATCTATATTTACTCTTAACAAAATGTAGAATAAAGGCAATGCTTATGAAGAAGATTCTGTGGTAAACTTCTTGAATTGCCCCCCCCCCATCAGCATGGACAAGGGCTTTATAGAGCCTGCCTTCACCAATAATGTAAGTTTGTCCTTCTCAAGCCTTCAAACTTTGTTGTGTATATTTGGTTAGGCATGACTGCAACAGCTGTTTATTTTTGGTGTTTGCATCAAATTGCATGTTTAAAGTTTATTATGTATAGTTCATAAACAAAAGTTTGTCCTTCTCAATTTAAGTTTTCAGTTGTAAACCAAGTTCCTTCTTCATACCATGTAAATTAAACTATACAGAGCAAGTGATCTTATTTTGCCAATCTGAAATGGCATAAATTGACAGCACACTAACCATTGATACTTATGAGTTCTTGATCTGTAATCCAGTGGTGTCGTGAAGCTGCCAACTCCTTCACAATGTCATTTCCTGCCATGTCTTGACCTGAACAATACCATATTGTGTTAATGCTATTTTAAACTGCGTCACTTTATTCGTCAGTAAGAAATGTGATGAATTGTCAGCACTCATACTTAAATGTGCAAAACATGACATCTGTCTGCTTGTTTATCTTTCAGAGTGAGGAGGATATAAGTGTCAAACAAGTGCAGTCTCACCAGCTTGCTCAGATGCTTGCGCTGCAGCTCCCGAGCAGGGCTAACCTTTCTTGAGCTCTATTGAAGTGTTGTCGGTTTTGTATATTATTTTGTCGGCGTGTTTAATTGCACTGGTGGCGATCTTTGATGCCCAGTGTATGTAATCTGCTGTCTGCTTGTGCTTTATTATCATAGTGGCGAACTTTGATGCCCAGCGGATGTAATATCCCGTAATTTCTTTATTGTATAGTCTAGGTTTTTTTCTTATTCACAATGTTGTAATTATTTTACTGTATATATATCCTGTCTTTGCAGTAAACCGGCCAAACCGTAAAATTACGGTACATAATCGGGCCCTCATGCAAATCACCATGTATGATCCGCATCATGGGCCCCATCATCTTGGTCCGTTAACATGCCTAAATGTGAACTGGCCCACTAGTAGATTTGGGCCTTTAATAGGCCGAGTAAACCGCCAGCCCTATTTTCCCAAGAAAACTCAATGGGCTTTTAGGAGGCCGAAAAGTAGGTTGGGCCTGAAACATGCCGAACAGCTCACAGGCCGACAGCAGGCCAAAATAGACCCCGGCCCATGACTGTGCCAATCAAATCATGGGCTTATAACAGGCCAAAATTGTCTTGGTCCTTGTTTGGCCCAATCAGATTATCGTCTGTGAGCAGGCCGGATGCAAACGGGGCCGTAGTTAGGCCCAACTATATGACGGGCTTTTAACAGGCCAAAATATATATAGGGCCGAAATGTTAAATGGGCCTTTAACAGGCCGAAACTAATATCAGGCCGAATTACTAAATGGGCCTTTATCAAGTGGGCCCAAAAGCATAGCGTCCAGTTGACGGGCCGAATCTGATATGGGCCATAATTTAGCCCAAATCCTCTCAAAGGGCCGGACCTGATCTGGGCCGTAATTTGGCCCACAACGTGGTAGGCTTTTAATGGGCCGGATCACATATGGGCCTTTATTAGGCCCAGAACATGGCAGCCTGTTAATGGACTGGATCAAATATGGGCCGGCATTTGGCCCAAAACATGGCAGCCTATTAATGGGCCGGCCTACTAGTGTCATCAAAATCTTTTGGGCCTTCAGCTGGGTCGGCCCATTATGGTCGGTGAAATCTCATGGGCCTTTAGCTGGGCTGGCCCATTATGGTCCGCAAAATCTTGTGGGCCTTTAGCTAGGCCGGCCCATTATGGTCCGCAAAATCTCACGGGCCTTTAGCTGGGCCGGCCCATTATGGCCCGCAAAATCTCGTGGTCCTTTAGCTGGACCGGCCCATTATGGTACGCAAAATCTCGTTGGCCTTTTGTTGGGCCGGCCCATTATGGACCGCAAAATCTTGTGGGCCTTTAGTTGGGCCGGCCCATTTAAACTTTATGGGCCACTTTTGGGCCGGTCCACGTGTCAACATTTCATAAGCGCATCTCGCCCATTGGATGAGTGACACATGTCCCAACGGTGAGCCGACACGTATTTCCTCCAGCCAATGATGATTTTACACGTGGAAAATCCTCATTGGTCGGGGCTGTTAACGGGTTATCGGATCCAAAACCTGACCCGATAGCTTAACGGCGTTCCGTTACGGTGGATGCCACGTGTCGGTCACCCTTGACGAAAGCACTTCTGTGACGCGTGATTTATCGTCATGGAAGTGGACACTTTCGTGATGATAATTTTGGTAATGTCATGGAACACTTCTACGACAGCACAGGTATGACTATCTTGATTCTGTCATAAATTTGTCATGGATGTACATGCATGACAGAAAACGTGACCTACTGTGACAAACACGTATCATCACGGAAGTGTATTTTTTTGTAGTGCATGTTTTGGCCACATGCAGTCGATGGTTGTCCTACATGACACTCGATACTCGCGTGTGACGCTTTCTGTGGGCCCGTGAGGTCGCCGTCCATCACTTTGACGAACAGCCAGCAGTGAGGTTAATTTGCCAGCAAGGTAGAATCTTTTTTGTTTGTGTTATGGTGGTATATAGTACACGTCGAAGAGGTGGGAGAGGACTAGCATATATACTATACGTACGCGTCCGTGAACAATTACACCTCACTCGGTGTCGGGACATTTCGGTTTCCGAGGCACGTGCCACATCAAAGTTGTGAAATTGGCTATTCAAACATCACACAACACCTCTTTGGCCCACATGCATGCAGGCGGTGGTTATCCTAACTAGGGCACTCACGTGTGACGATTCCATCTGTGGGCCCACAATTGTCGATGCATGCATCACTTTGACTGACATCGGGAGAGGTTAATTAATTTCACCATCGAGGAGGATTCTTTTTGGGTTGTATTACGGTAGGAGCATATAGTATGCGTTGAAGAGGGGGAAGGGGACCATCATATGTAGTACGCTTCATGAACCTCGCTCTGTGTGGGGGTCTACGGTTTTTTAGGCATGTGGCACATCAATGTTGTGTATTTTGGGTATTCAACATATGTTTGGCCCACATGCAAAGCGACGGTGGTTGTCCTCTCGCACCCACTTAAGCGGTTATCAGCGATATCGATGCTTTCCATCTGTGGGCCCGCTTGGTCCATCACTACTTTTTGCCTGACAACGAGAGAGGTTAATTTGACTTAGGAGGGATTGTTTTTTTGCTTGTAATACGGTATATATAGGTCATGCTCTGGGATGACATGATATAGTTTGAGCACACACACATGCATGTGTACACATGAATCCCTCCCATCGAGTCGAAGTGGCTAGTACAACGACACGTCATGAATCGATCTCGCTCTGTGTGGGGACTCTACGATTTTCGACGCACGCGCCACTGAAATGGTATTCAAACATGCATGCACGCATCACCTCCATACATATGCATGTAGTGGTTGTCTTCGAATGGTACACTCCCTCGCGTGGTTATCGGCGACAAGCCTATATATTCGTGGGCCTGCGTGGACATCCATGATCACCTTGACCGACAGCAAGATTGGTTACCATGGCGGATTCTTCCTTTGGTTCGTGTTATCGTAGTATAGGTCATGGTGAGATTCAGACCTAATTAAGTTTGAGCGCATATGCTATGCACGCATGCATGCATGAATCCCCGTCGTCGGCTTGAAGTGTGGTGTAACATACATATGCATCGTCAACCTAATAACCCTCACTCAGTGTGGGGATTTCTAGTTCGAAATCACGGTGCCACATCAAAGTTGTTCCATTGTGTATTTAAAAACACACCTCTCCATACATATATAGGTTTGGGCCACATGCATGCAGTGGTTGTCTTCGGGGACTAGCTACTTGCGTGATTAATGGCGAGCTAGCCCATCTCCGGGGTCGCATGGACGGCCATCACTTTGACCAACAACAAGAGAGAGGTTGTACGACCAAGGTGGATTATTCTTGGTCTGTTTTATGATCCATCTTGGTGAGATGCCTCTCTGGCCCGCCGACTGAAAGTATGTGTGTGGGGGGCTGCTACTTCGCACTTTGCTCGGTGAACCTCGGTTGGGGGGGGCATGCATTCATAGCTTAGGATTCCCTTCGTGCCGACATGAGGGGGGCTTCTAGCTACTTCACACTTTGCTAGGTGAACCTCGGTTGGGGGGCATGCATTCATAGCTTAGGATTCCCTTCGTGCCGACACAAGGGGGGCAAGCAATACCATGCGCTTTGCAAGATAGGTGCCACATCGAAGTTGCATTTGGTATTTGAACATTAAACCACCCTTTTCATACATAAATTTGGTCCACATGCAAGCGTGTTCGTGTTCTGGCCCTCTCCCGCGTCATTTTTCGCCAAATTTATGAACATTAGACAAGTCGGATGACGCAACAAACACGGTTCACTCAAACTAACTGTGTGCCACTATCACTCAAGCATCTGCACAGTACATTGGGCTCCACGAGGTCTCGAGGCTTCCCCTCTCAAAAATATCTACCCGCCTGTAGCTTTTTTCTATTTGATAACACACAGTTATTGTGTTTCGACCGTGTGTGATGTTTCTTGTTCCCAATCCCGCCTGCATCCCTCGAAAATATATGCCCGCCTCGAGGGTTTTTCTGTTTCATAACACACGGCTGTTATCTCCTGACCGTGTGTGATGTTTCTTGTTCCCAATCCCACTTGCATCCCTCGAAAATATCTGGCCACCTCGAGAGTTTTTCTGTTTCATAACACACGGTTGTTATCTCCGGACCGTGTGCGATGCACCATCATCAAAATTTTCAATAGCCCCGGCATTTCACTCCCGCGTTTAACTCGCGCGTAGTAAATTTTTCAGTACCCGTGTCATTTCCTCAAACACACCCCCCGCCCCCGCCCCCTCCACACACACACACACACACCAAAACCTCCTCGGACGCGCACACACACACGCACCCCCTCCCTTGCTCGAAACCCTAGCAAGGTCCCTGCCACTGCCGCAAGGCCTCCATTGTCAACATTTGTTGGTTTGCCCGTGCAACTTACCCACTGATCTCCATACCCAGGCCGCCCTGAATTTCATAGATGACGCCTATCAAACGCCCCCTTTCCCACAGATCCCCATCCCCATCCCAATCCCCCACTCCAGGGCGTCGCAGCCTAAGCCCGGCTACGCTTCCCGTGGAGCTCGAGGAGCAACTGGCCCAAAAGAGGTGTATCACGGTCTCTTCACCCGACGTCACCGAGGAAGCTGACGACCATTACTGGCCGCAGGCACTCAAGCAGCGGGCTAGAGTATGCGGGTATGTCTCGGACGCCGGCTACGAGATCGAGGTCATCGACAGCGACGGCCTGAGGCGGGCTATGTCATGGTTAAGTGGCCCACCCCCAACCCCTTGGGTTCAACCGCCGTCAATCTCATCCATGGCCCGCCACTGATCTCCTCTGGCCTGCTATCAACAATTTGCCATCCTACATCACCATCAAGCCCCTTTTGTCATTTCTAAAGGACACGTTCTGAATGACACGTTCTACATCGCCATCCACAACTTCCAAGTTAGACCTCATCAACGACGACCATGAGGAGGGTGCCCTCTCCGGCTCTTCCAATGGGAAAGAGCCCATCTGCTATTCCAAGGGGAAAGAGCCCGTCTGTGACATCAGGGAGGGCACCCTACAGCCGTGCTCTTCCAAGGGGAAGGAGCCCATCTGCGACAACATGGAGCGCATCCAGGGTCCGTGCTCTTCCCACGGGAACGAGCCCATCTGTGACAAGTGAGGAAACCCATTATTTGTTTTCTCGTGCCTCTTCACATGGGGAAACCCATTATTTGTTTTGTCGAGTCCCTTTTGTAGTGTAGTGACAATATGTCCAGTTTTAATTGATATATTTGGTTGTTTGCAGTATGCCTTGTTTATTTCAGTTGTTCACAATGTGATGCTCTATATGTGCAATTATTTATTGTGCAGTACATTTCATGAATCCAGTTTTAAACATACAGATAGGAATGCATATATTTGCTTGCTGTTAAGCCTATTATAGCTAGCATATGCTTCTTTTAAAGTTTTTTGATTGTTCGGTTGTTTGTAGTTAGCATATGTCCAGTTTCAAATACTATCTTTGGTTATTCGTAGTATGCCTTGTTTATTCCAGTCATTCACAACGTGATGTTCTATGTGTGCAAGTATGAACTATGCAGTTCAATTTCATCAGTACTAGTTTCAACAATACCACTATGAATGACTAGATTTGGTTGTTGCATCTTGTAGTTAACATGCCTTTCCATTTTTATTTAACAATAACCAGTGTACTTAGACCGGCACAATACCAGTTGAATGACTATGTTCGCTTGTTGTCAAATGTTAGGCCTATTGCGGTTAACACCTTTCCACTTGTTTTGCTTTACTAGCGTGCTTAAACCTGCACACTAAAGCTATCATTTGGAGATTATTTTGTTTGCCGTGGATAATTTTGGTTGATGTTTAGCCTGCTGTGCTTAACATGCCTCTCGATGTACCTACAAAGGACAATTTTGGGAACGACTGTTATTTTCCATCGAGGTTAGTTTCATCCCATGGCTTATATATACTCACTGTTCAAGATATCGGTAGCTTGTACCATATAGGCCGGGGGCTGATAAGGGACTAATCGGTGAATCAGACTTTTGACTGAATATATCTGTAACCATTTATTGTTAGGTTAACTAGGGCCATATGTAATATATCTAAGGCTACATAGCAACATGCACTGTACTTAATGTCTAAATATGCAATCCTAGGCTACATAGAAACAAGGAAGAGTGTTACCTTAATGTTCTGATGATGTCTAGATATACGTAGAAGAGCAACAACAACACAACCCTATTTGGATACTCAACTTAGCTAGAGGTTAGAGTTAGTTTCTAGCTCATGACTAACCCTGAACTAACTCCATCAAAAGAGGTGTTTGGATGACAGGGTTAGATTGACAATAAATGCACTAGGAGAACTAGCTCCAATTAGCACCTCTTGGGTTGGATATTTTTTGGGTGGGTTAGATGCAACTAGCTCAAACTAGCCCTCATGTTTGGATATACTTTAGGGCTGTTTGAGCCCGAACTAACTCAAACTAACTCTAACCCATGGATACAACAGTAGTTAATCAGCCGATAATTTGTAAGAATGCAATAAACTCTGTCTGGCCCATAATATAAGATGTTAATTCATCTAATATGTGAGTATATTGGATGTTATAAGATATTATAAAAGAGTGTTGTACTACATCATTGTGCAATTGCGGTTTAGCTTCTAATATTAACTTGGTGCTTTTAGGTACATATGTCATTGGTAAAGTTCTACGCTTCGCCCTTTCTGCGTATGGGCCAATGAGATATCGATGAACCAGCATCAGGTAAGGAAGCTGATAAAGATTGTTAGTAAAATGGGTCCAAAGATGGCAATTAAACTATTTGTTTATACTTTATGCAAGACAACAGCGAACTGCAGGATGGTAAGTAAGAACTCTGCATCCTTCTTTTTACTGACCATAATGAGTTGTGTTAGATGACAATGTCTAAATCTTTTTTACTTTGTAGTGGTTGCCAAAGAAGTTTACTCAAGATTACCTCTCAAACTACATGATTGGTGGGCATGCAAAGGTTAAAGTATTTCTACCAGAACACGATGATTATCTAGATGTTTTCATGAAGACCGTGAAGGATGGGCGGTCGGCCATCACAAGGGGTTGGACTAGAGTCGTGCATGCCTTCTGCATGGAGGAGGGCACAATATGGGCATTCCGCTTCACCTTGTTCAGCAACCAGAATGTATTTCGCCTCTTTATTTACCGTCTTTAATAGTACAAGTATACAACTGTGGTTCATCATTCTTTATTTGGTTCTTATCTAATTCTTGAACATATGTACCTATGAATCAAATAATGCATTGGTTGTTTGAACCTGATGGATATGAATAAAGCTACAGCATACATTCAAATTCAAATTCAAATCAAAATCCGGTACAATTTGAAATAGCAGCAATTAAATTGCGGTGAAATTACGCCCTCCATGTCGTTATGGCACACACGGTTGGTAAAACACAAACGTTTGCGATATACACCATAATCTGACACGGTTCACAGAGAGGAAGCGTGTGCAAGCATGCACACAGTTGCCGTTTGCAAAGCGTGTGCGATGTCAGACAATATCACAAACGGTGCAGGCAAACTAAATGTTTGTGATAGTTTCCTTATCGTACACGATTCGCAACCATGAACTGTTTCTGATGAAGTATGCATCGTAAACGTTGCGCCACAGAATAGCGTGTGTGATAGCTGTTGTTACGAGGATGTTACGACGGTCTGACGTTTCGTAATCCTATCCGACACTCGTACGACGATTAGCTAATCTTCTTAATTAGTCATAGCATATGGTTTGGGAAAAGCGAATGTGTGTGATTGTATGCTTATCATACACGTTCTATAATAGTGAACCCTTTTTTATGGGCCACGCATCATAAACGTAGCACCACAGAATACCGATTGCGATGGCAATGCGAGCACAAATTAACGAGTAGGAGTACTGTATATGCATCTTGGCTCCCTATCCTCGATGGTTTCTGCGTCGTGTGGGAAGGACCCCCTATCGCCCACACTCACTTGGCGACGGTTCCAAATGCCATCGCGGAAAGGGGTTAAAAACCATTTGTATAGCGCCCGACGCATACCAATGCATGTTGGTTTGATTCATGTTCGCTACTTTGATAATTTTATATGTGGGTGGACCGGTGCTTGGGTGTTGTTCTTACTTGAAAAAACCTACCACTTATGATTAACCCCCTCGCAAGCGTCCGCAACTACGAGAAAAGTATTAAGATAAAATCTAACCATAGCATTAAACATTTGGATCCAAATCGGTCCCTTACGAAGTAGCACATAAAGTAGGATTTAAACTTCTATCACTCTAGCAACCCATCATCTAATAACTACTCCATAATGCATTCCCTTAGTCCCAAATATGGTGAAGTGCCATGTAATCGACGTTCACATGACACCACTAAGGGAATCACAACATACATATCATCAAAATACCGAACGCATATCAAGTTCACATGATTAGTTGCAACAAGATTTCTCTCGTGACCTCAAGAACAAAAGTAACTACTCACATAATCATGCTCAAGATCAGAGGGGTATTAAATAGCATAATAGATCAGAACATATAATCTTCCACCAAATAAACCATATAGTTATCAACTACAAGATGTAATCAACACTACTTGTTGAGGATATAGACCTGGGGGTCACCCGCCAGGAGGGCCGGGTTACTCCAAGGATCATTACCAGAAGCCCGGAGCTAAGTTTCAGGATAATGGGCCAGAGATGGGCTGAGACCCGGATATGGCTTAAAGCCCGTAGTTACAATCATTGTTATAGTAGACTTGTAGTGTAAGGCAAGTATTGTTTTAGAGCCCGAGCCGGACACTCTTATGAGCCGGCTCGGGACTCTAAGGGCTGCTGGGCGTCAGCCTCCCTATATAAAGGGACGACCCGGCAGCAGTTTGGGGACGACAACAATCTCTCCGAGAGCCGGGATAAGTGTTTAGTTCCCTGGCGATCGTAACCCTAATCAATAACACCTCGAACTGGACGTAGGCTTTTACCTTCACCGTAAGGGGCCGAACCAGTATAAACCCTCGTGTTCCTTGTCCCGCATAACCCCTTCAAGCTTCCTAGTTGCGATGGCTCCACGATTAAGTCCTAGCCCAAGGACATCTGCCGTGACAATTCCACGACAGTTGGCGCCCACCGTGGGGCGAGCGCACGGTGGATTTGAGTTCTTGAAGGGCAGCTTCGAAGGGCTCAAGGGATACGCTGTGGGCCAGATGACCAAGAGTCGTCGCGGCAGGCTCTATATCGACGACGCGGACTGGGGGCCCGACGCCGGCTCAGTGGAGTACGGGTACCGGGTCCCCTTTGGCGGAATTCATGTCTTCATTGGCAAGATTGGTGAGCCGGGCCCCGAGCCGGGTCTCTGCGCCGATCTCATCGAAACGGCTCAGCGCGCCCGATCCGCCCGGGCCCGGCCTGCCTTAAAACGCGCATTTGTGGGATGCATCCATGGAAGGCCCTCCGATCCATCTGGGTCTGGGGATGAGGCGGCCGCCGGCTCTGACGGCGAGTCGGCCGCTGATGAGTCAAACTCGTTGTACCAACTTCAAGATGGCAGGCTCATGAGTTATTCCGATGGCAACAGTATTCCGGACCTTTTTGAGCCGCCAAGTCAGGTCGGAGTTTTTATGCCTGGTGCGCAGCCTGTTCAGAACCCCGCTACCGGATCAGAAAATCCGGAGCCTTCCCCGGCTCAGGTGCTGATGGATCTCACAGATAAGATGACGGCCCTGTTAACTGCCACGGTTGACCCGGCAGATCAAGCCCAGCATGACGCGGAGGTGGCACAGTTAAAATTGGATCTGATGAAAGCAAAAGAGGATCTTGCAGCAGAAGGGATCAGGCTGGCGGCGGAGCGGGCGGCTCTCGACGCCCGGGCTCAGTTGATTCAGGCGCAGTCCTTCCAACTCACGATGGATCAGAACGCGGCCAACGAGGTCATGAGAAGGAGGCATCAGAAGGCCCAGTCTCAACTCCCGCCGGTTTACGACCCGCGCAATCTATTCAACACGCCGGGTGCGGGATCCAGTAACCCACCAGGTGTCATTGCGCCCGGGTCGGGACCCCTTATTCAGCCACTAGTAATGGGGCCTCCCCAGGCGCCCCCTGCCCCGCCTCAGTATGTGCCAATACCCCCGGGTCGTTACGATAACCCGCTGGAGAACATGGTAGCAGCGGCAGCACGACTGGCGGCTCTTCCCGTTGACGGCAATTCTCCGGCAGCCGTGGAAACCCGCCGGGTCAGGGAACTCCTGCAGACGGCCCTAGCACAGCAAGAGGCGTACTCCTACAGCCGGGACAGGATCCACTCAACTCCTCGCCCAGGCCAGAGCCCGAGCTACAGCCGGCACATGGTCTCGGCGACCGGCTCAAGTAATGTCCGACGCCATGGCCCGGCTCATGTTGGAACCTTCTACGCCGCAGACCAAGCACGGCAAGAGGCGGAGCAGGTGCCGCAATTGACGGCTTATCAGACCCCCCCGGCTTATCCAACGGCATCCGTTGATGTGGGTATTTCTACCAGGACCGGGGGTGTCCCTTGTTTGGTGCCGGCCATCCGTAATGAACGTTTACCTAAGGATTTCAAGGGCCCTAGGAAGGTGCCTAACTATACAGCTGACTTACAGCCTGCGGCCTGGATTGAGAGTTATGAGATGGCCATGGAACTGCTAGAGGTCAGCGAGGCGGCCATGGCCAAATATTTCACCATGATGTTAGATGGAACTGCCCGCACGTGGTTAAAAGGGCTGCCACCGAACTCCATTGGGTCTTGGACCGAGCTGAAGGCCCGGTTCATTCAAAACTTCAAGGATACCTGTAGGCAGTCTATGTCAATTGTGGATTTGACTAACTGTAAGCAGCAGGAGGGCGAGTCCACGACCCATTGGGTTCGCCGGGTCAAGGAGATCATACATTCATCAGATAAGATGGACGCCGGCTCTGCAGTCTTGATGTTAGAACAGAATTGTCGTTTTGTGCCCCTAAAGATGAAGCTTGGGCGGCTTAAACGTGACTGCACGGATATGGGTACACTAATGGCGGCTCTTGTCAAATACGCTGATTCCGATGGTACCAAGGATCCCCCTTCAGATGATGAAAGGACAGGGAAGGGAAAGAAGAACGGCAATGGAAAGAGCCCTCAGTTTAACCCGGGGAATCAAGGAGGAGGCAAGCGCAAGGCCGATGGCAGCCTAGAGTTCGTAGCCAACACCCAAGGCAACAACCAGCGACGCAAGGGGAGGCCCCCTCCCCGAGGCGGCGGGTCAGGACCTTCTCTGGAGCAGCTGTTGAATGAACCTTGTCCGAGACACGGCTCTAGAGAGAAGCCAGCGACTCATCTGTGGAAGGATTGTGCTATCATGAAGGCCTTTAAAAACTACAATGGCCCGGGCGGCGGCCCAGGCGCAGGCGGCTCCGGCGCTGGCGGCTCTCATGGCCCGGGTGACGGATAATGAACAGGCGCGCCGAGATGCTCTGGACTTGCTGGACGAACAGCGTGATGTGGCAGCCGCCCGTTCAGCGATTTACCAACAAGACCTACGCCGTTATCATAGCCGCCGGGTCAAATCCCGGGTCTTCCAGGAGGGCGACCTGGTGCTCCGGCTCATCCAGGATCAAACAGATGCACACAAATTATCCCCACCTTGGGAAGGGCCTTTTGTGGTCAGTAAGAACTTGCACAATGGGTCATATTACCTCATTGATATCCGGGAGCATAAGGACTCACGTAAATCTGAGGAGGAGACCCGTCGGCCGTGGAACATAGCTCAGCTTCGGCCTTACTACACTTGAGCTTCCGACTCTTGTGATGTACATATTTATCTCAGCCATGTATATATTATGATAAGGCAATAAAGCAGGACCTCTGTCCTTTGCTCTCTTCCACAAATGTGTGTGGTTACATGCTGACTTACAGAAGATCCGGCTTATGATCATCTTCGAATCTAGCCGTAAGCAGTAAAGTCGCTTGGGGGCTTCCTGTTCACACATGGGTCGTATTCGAACCAAAGAGAACATAGCTGTTGATACCCATTTGATTGGCAAAGTGCCGAGCTCATTGGAAAGTTGCCTCTGGTCATATTTGAATCATAGTGTAACCCCTCTGAGAACCGACGTGGATCGTATTCGAATCAGCGTCGTTAAACAAATTTTCAGAATCACTTGGGGGCTTCCTGTTCAAACATGGGTCGTATTCGAACCAAAGAGAACATAGCTGTCGATACCCTCTTGATTGGCATCGCCAAACCCACTGGGGGCTATATGATCGTATCCGAATCTTAGCTTAACCCCTTTGGACCGAGTTTCTGGTCGTATTCGAACCGGAAGCCCTTAAGTTTTTATATTTTACCACAAACTTGCTTTGATCATGTCAAAGTATGTACTGCCGGGTTTCACTTGCCGGCTTAATTTTGGTTTATCTTGTTAGTTGAGCATCATGGATGTCATCAAGACAAATAAATTCGAGTTAAGGTACCAACCGTGCTACCCGGGCTATTTAACCCGGAAGTATGCTTACAGGCTGTTAAGTGTGTCATCACAGCTATGTTCGAGTATAGTTAAGGACCGATCTTTTTTGGTTCGTATCCCGGGTTATCCATCTCAAACACCTGATTCTCAGGGCGGTAAGCCGCTTTGCGACTTGTAATTTGCCTTTCTATGCAGATATTTAAAGGCACTCTTTAAGGTTGAGAAGGACAAAGGGATAATTCCGACCCGGAGGAGCATCAAAAGAATGACTTCAAAGGATTTCAGCATTCATTTCGTGCACGATGGCACGGCAGAGATAAATTGTTGCACCTACTCTATTACAAAAATCTTTCAAAGTTTCAAGGATGGGCGTTGTTTGGTGAGCCGCTAGCCGGTTTATGACGCCCGCTGAGTTGAAGTCCCCGGCTCATCTTCTGCTTCGGCTGATCCCAAGGCTTCGAAGGTCGACGACTTCCAGTTGATGCCGCTGAGAGCTTCGAACTGAGCTTCTTCGTCAATTAACCCGTCCGGGTTAATCTCCGGGGCAAAGGTGTGCTGGCGAGCCGGAGGAATCAGATTGATGGCTTCATAGCGAGGGGTTGGAATCCTCTGATTCTCCGCGTTGTATCCCGGCTGATACTTGGTTAAATCGGTGTCGTTCCCGATGATGGTGGCCACCGGGCGCACAGCTTTCACACAAGCCGCGAAGTCCTTCTGGTCGAACGCTGAGCCGTCTTCTTTCAGGCTGGGATAACCCAGGGCGATGTCTGCCGGGTCTAGCTCCGGCAAGAAGGCTTTGGCCCGGCTCAGTGCGGCGATTGCTCCGGATCTCGCGGATGCTCGTCGTAGCTCCTGGATCCGCTGCGGCAGAACTACGAGCCGGCGCAGGACTTCGGCCAGATGAGTCGGCACTTCATTCGACAGGGCCACCACAGCTAAAGCCCGCTGTGACCCGGTGTAGAGCTGTTCCACCAGGGTGTACACGGCCTTTAACTTGGTGACCACGCTCTGGTTCAAGTTGGCGCTTCTGGAACCTGTTTAACAACATCAGATGACCCGGTGGTAAGGATGAGTTAAGAGATGTAAACATTCCAATGTGAATGAAAGCCGGTGAGGCGACTTACCGAAGATGGCAGCTACCATTTGGGACACTTGGCGCTTTAGACCGGAGAGCTCAGCGGTCTTCTCAGTAAGGGCCTTCTCCGCCTGTTCTGCCCGGGTCACCAGTGCAGTTTTCTCCTCAGCCCAGGCCTTCCGCTCAGCGTCGAATTCAGTCTTCAACTTTTCCTGAGCGGCGATGCTGGAGACAAGCTTGGCATTTGCCTTCCGGGTCTCCATCTCTTGTGCCTTCAGCCGGCTCTTGAGATCCGCCAGGTCTGACTCTAATTTCTTGCCAACAGCCTGCATATATTTCCGGGTTATTAACAGTCATCCTATAAAGTCCCAAGCGCTTTCCAAGCAAAGACACTTGGCACTTGGGGGCTAATGCATATTGAACGTATCTATCTATGTACGGCCGGCTCAGTTCAGTAAGCCAGAATCTAAAGTCTACAACATATTCAAGTATAAGTCCTAGACTTGGGGGCTAGAATGGCAAGAATGGCAAGGATCACTATGCGGAAAGTAAGAGAACAGCAGAAGGTTACCTCAGATTTGTGTTGGATCTGGTTGACCATGGCGATCTCGGCGTCCCGGCTCTTGTGAACCTGGCTGATATAGCCTGAGACGAGTTCTCCAATACTTAAGTCGGTGTAGCTGGAGAGATCCAGATTCACCCGGTGGGGTTGTAGCAACTCCCCCCTTGCGGAGCATTTGGCCAGCGCGGTCGGCCTTCCCGGCTCAACAAACTCCGTCCGGGTAATTACCACGTCCGGGTCATTAGCTGGTGGGGCTTCAGGCGCCGTATCCATGGGAATGGTGGCTTCAGGGGTGGAGGCGACTGGCAGCTCTTGAGCCGTCGTCTCCGGCTCAGGCAAGTCGGGCACTCCGGCTGACCTGGTCTTCTTTACTCTTTTGGTGAGCTTTGCTTGGGCACTGAAAAGGCAGAAGTGTTAGGCATACAAAGGGTAAGTACAGACAGATAATGTAAGGAGATTGTTATTACCCGGGGGCAGTCTTGAAGGCCGGCAGACTTGACTGCATGGAGTCACCCGAGGAGGGGGAGGTCTCCTGGTAATTGGAGTCAGAAGAGTTGAGTGGCTGACGGATGACACCCGCCAACGGATGAAAAGGGTACAGGTGAGAAAAAACCTCAGTGCGGCGTTTCCTCGTTGCGTCGGGTAATCCAGTGGAGAGGTCGGTGTCCTTGCGGGCCCGGGTGTGACGCCGGCTCTCGTGAACCTGCTGCTTCAAAAGAAATTGAGGGTCTCGGTGAGCTAATCGATGGGAAAAGCTTACTTTCCGGGTTACCCTTCGGACTTTCAGCTGTGGTAAAGGCTCCGAGCCGGAGGAAAGTGATGTTACCTCTTCGACCACCGGGTTACTGGCGCCGGTGTCATCCTGTCAATAAGCAAGTGTTGATAAGGCGGACAGCATCAGAAAACATATACTGCAAGAATTTAAAAGATTTAAGGGTTACCTCTGATTCGGAGCTATCGCTTAATTGCAGCAGCTCCGAAGCAGTGGGTCTGTTTCCCTTTTTGCGAGGGGCGGCTCTCTTGGCGGCTTTCTTCGCCTTCCTGGCCTTCTTGGCCGCCTCGTGGTCATACTTGACCCGCCAGAATTTATCATCAGCCTGAGAAATACAGTAATGAGCTCTTAGTAAGATGACAGGTAAAACAAAATGGAAAGGTTAAAGTCAGCGGCTTACCGCTGGGGCTGGATTGGTCTTGCAGAACGGGGCTAGCCCGATTCTTCCACAGTCTGCCAGGCTCTCGTTTAAAAGAGCCTTGGTCTCTTCTTCAGCAACGTCTTCTGGAAGATCATTGCGACTGTGCCTCTGCGGGTCATCCTTTCGCCCGGTGTACTCACACATTAAGCCGGGGTGGCGGCTCAATGGGATCACCCGCCATGAGATCCAGACCCGGACCAGGTCAATTCCGTTCAGACCATTGCCTAGCAGGGCTTTGATCTTGTTGATCGTTGGAAGCAGAGGCTGGCGTTCTGCGGCAGTCAGTTTGTCGGATAATGGATGAGTTGGCTCCAGGCGCGTTGGGCGAAAGCCGGGCAGCGGGCTCTCATCAGCCGGGGACGTGTCTTGGCAGTAGAACCAAGTCATGTTCCAGTCCTTGGGGTGACTTGGCGGTTCTGCATAAGGGAACAGACAATCCCTGCGCCGTTGGATGGAGATGCCGCCTAACTCTAGACTTGGACCGTTTGCGCACTCGGTTTGGCGGTTCAAATAAAACAGCTCTCTGAAGAGCAGCAGACTCGGCTCTTCTCCAAGATATACTTCACAAAAAACTTGGAAGTTGCAGATGTTGGATATGGAATTGGGTCCTATATCCTGAGGCCGAAGATCAAAGAAGTTGAGCACGTCCCGGAAGAATTTTGAGCCGGGCGGTGCGAAGCCCCGGCTCATATGGTCGGCAAAGATCACTACCTCCCCGTCTCTCGGCTGTGGCCTTTCTTCGGACGGGTCAGGGGCACGGTAGGACATCACTTCCTTCTTAGGCAGATATCCGGATTTAACGAAGTTGGCCAGGGTCTCTTCGGTGACGCTGGATTTCATCCAGTTGCAAGTGATGGGAGCCTTGGGAGGCATGGTGACGGTTGGTGGTCTACGAGGAAGAGAAAAGTGTCCGGGTTAATTATAAGCCGGAGTATATCATTCAAGTTACAATGACGGCTTATGAAGGGGATTAATGGTATGTCTTGATACGGTGGGTTATCTAAGCCGTCGGGGTTTTCAGGATAAGTTGGTCGTCTACGGCTTACTGCGGTTAAGTCGGAAGATACTACAGAGCATGATTCTCTTTAAACCGAAAAGTTCTACGGCGCGTGTTTTCTCTAAGTCGGAAATATAAGCCGCCAAGATTCAAGGACTGCAGTTTTTACTAAGTGTGGTAAACAGATTTCACATATTACAGTAACTTTTTTGGATCAAAGTAGTCGGAACAGAGAAAGGTTTTCTAGACCTAAAAAACAGAAGCAGGGGAGGTTCTTGAGATGGAACCCAGTCCTTATGCAGTAAAACGAGGTGTTCTTGCAGAAGAAATGAACCTCAGATATCTACCGCGGTGGTTCTACACAAGCCTAAGGATCAACGGGGGCAGTGGCTACAGGGGTTACCGAAACTTGCGGTAACAGTGATGAACATGAAGAACACAGATGAACTCTGTCCTAGATCTATGCTGGTAAGGCAGAGGGGACTCACCGGAGCTGGAGAAGAGCGGAGGCCGCCGACGTTATCTGGTCCGAGTCAGGTTGATGCAGCGGCCGGGTTGAGGAAGACCAGTGGTGTGACGGCGGCGGCGGCAGAAGCTCGGGCAGAGGAACGGCAGTGCGAGGAAGAAGAAGGAGAACGTGAAGAAGAGAGTGCCGGGCCGGCCTATTTATAAGGCCGAGTCATAAGCGGGCGCGGGATTTGAGGAGGCCACGGCGTGGTTATCTCCCCCCCTCACGGCGCCTCGATTCTCGGAAGGTCAGTAAAAGCAAAGATCCGTTGCGGCTCTGGCGGAGTAAAAAACGGATTCAGTGGAGGATGACGTCACGGCGGATTACCCGGAGTCCAGAGGATGACGTCACTCCGGGTTATGACCTTCACATGAATGATAAGCCGGAGATTTTTTCTGACTGCGGAGCTGAAGATTGACACGAGCCGGCTCAAGTCAATCTGGGGCCTAATGTTGAGGATATAGACCTGGGGGTCACCCGCCAGGAGGGCCGGGTTACTCCAAGGATCATTACCAGAAGCCCGGAGCTAAGTTTCAGGATAATGGGCCAGAGATGGGCTGAGACCCGGATATGGCTTAAAGCCCGTAGTTACAATCATTGTTATAGTAGACTTGTAGTGTAAGGCAAGTATTGTTTTAGAGCCCGAGCCGGACACTCTTATGAGCCGGCTCGGGACTCTAAGGGCTGCTGGGCGTCAGCCTCCCTATATAAAGGGACGACCCGGCAGCAGTTTGGGGACGACAACAATCTCTCCGAGAGCCGGGATAAGTGTTTAGTTCCCTGGCGATCGTAACCCTAATCAATAACACCTCGAACTGGACGTAGGCTTTTACCTTCACCGTAAGGGGCCGAACCAGTATAAACCCTCGTGTTCCTTGTCCCGCATAACCCCTTCAAGCTTCCTAGTTGCGATGGCTCCACGATTAAGTCCTAGCCCAAGGACATCTGCCGTGACAATTCCACGACACTACTAGTCACCGATAGGTACCAATCGGAGGTTCTGGTACAAAGATTGAACACAAGAGATGAACTAGGGTTTGAGAGGAGATGGTGTTGTTGAAGATGTTAATGGAGATTGGCCTCCCAAAGATGAGAGGGCTGTTTTTCATGACGATGGATTCAATTTCCCCCTCTGGGAGGGAACTTCCCCTGGCGGACTCGCTCCGCCGAAGGGAAAAAGTGCTCCTGCCCAAGTTCCGCCTCGAGACGGCGGCGCTCCGTCTCAAAAGTCCTCTCCTTTTTTTTCTAGGTTAAAATCACCTATATACCAGAAGATGGGCATTCGAGGTGGGTTGGGCTGAGCTCAGCCCACCAGGGTGCGCCTGGGGGGGCTTGGCACGCCCTGGTGTCTTGTGCTCACCAGGTGCCCCCCTCCGGTAGTTATTTTCTCCAGCATTTTTTATATATTCCAAAACAACTCTCTATAAATTTTTAGCTCATTTGGAGATTTCCATAATAGGTAACTCTGACATAGCTTTTTCAGGTCCAGAATTCCAGCTGCCGGCATCCTCCGTCTTTGTGTAAACCTTGCATATTATGAGAGAAAAGGCATTAGAATTACTCCATAAAGCATTACTATTCATAAAAACATTGTAAATAACAGTAGGAAAACATGATGCGAGATGGACGTATCAATGAGCGAACCAACCACTTGATAATGTCCAAAATGGCTCAAAATCTTCTCAACATAGTGGGATTGCAAAAGTGTGATTCCACCCTTAGTATCTCTCGGTAGCTTGATGTTCAAGATAACATCAGCCACGCCCATGTCTTTCATCTCAAAGTTATGAGATAGAAAAGCCTTGAACTCCTCAATCACTTTGAGGTGGGTCCCAAATATCAGTATATCATCGACATAAAGACACGGTATAACTTCTTTGGCCCCACCATAGCGATAGTATACACATCAGCCAGCTTAGTTAACAACAAAGCCAGCAGATGTTAAAGTATTATTGAACTTCTCATGCCATTGCTTAGGTGCTTGTTTTAGGCACAAAGATTTCACTAGCTTGCACACCTTTCTTTCCTGACCATTCACTACAAAGCCATCTGGCTATTGCATGTAAGTCTCCTCGTCTAGCTCTTCATTAAGGAAAGCCTTCTTAACGTCCATCTGATGAACGAGAAGACCATGCGAGGCAGCCAACGAGAGTAACACTTGAATGGTTGTCAGTCTGGCCACATGTGAGTAAGTATCAGAGAAATCTTCTTCTTCTTTCTAGGTATAACCCTTGTCCACAAGCCTAGCCTTGTAATTGTCAACGGTACTAATGGGCCTAAGCTTCCTCTTGAACACCGACTTACATCCCAATGGTTGGCAACCATAAGTACGATCAGTAATCTCCCATGTCCCGTTAGCCAAGGTGGAATCCATCTCGCTACGGACCGCATCCTCCAGTAGTCAGCATCCAGAGATGCATAAGCTTCTAAAATGGAACTAGGGGTGTCATCATCCACGAGGTATACGAGGACATCATCACTAAAAGAATTTGCAGTCATGTGTCTCTTGCTCCTAACAGGAGCTTCCTCGTCATCCTCTGTGGACCGTTCATCACTTTGTATTCATAATATTCCATTGGAATGGGAGGTTCAGGAGTCTCATCAGATTCCAGTCTAGAAGTGCTTTGCAATCTCTCATGGGAAAATATCGTCAAAGTATGTAGCATCTTTAGACTCCACGATTGTACCGACCTTCACGTCGTGTACATCAGATTGCACCACTAGAAATCTATAGCCAACACTATGCTTGGCATAGCCAAGAAAAATGCAGTCTACAGTCTTTGCTTCCAACTTATACTTTTTGGTTATCGGCACGTTGAATTTCGTCAAACAGCCTGAAGTGCGCAAGTAAGAGATTGTATTCTTTTCTTTTCCCATTGCTCATAGGGAGTAGTCTCATTATCCTTCGTGGAACTTTATTCAGGACATGACGTGATGTCAATACAGGCTCCCCCCACCATTCCTTGGATAAACCCGATGCATCTAACATGGTGTAAACCAAATATGTTAGAGTATGGTTTTTCTGTTCGGCAACCCTGTTTGACTGGGGTGAAACAAGGAGGCATCCTCTCATGAATAATACCATGTTCTGCACAAAATAAATCGAACTCGTTAGAAAAGTACTCTCCATTGCGATCAGACCGGACACGTTTTCTTTTCTTTTCAAGTTGGTTCTCAACTTCTGCATTATAGATTTTAAAGTAGTGTAGAGCCTCATCCTTATTATTTAACAAATACACATAGCAGAATCTAGTGGAATCATCAATCAACGTCATGAAGTATTTCTTTCCACCTTTAGTCAACACACCATTCATCTCGCACATATCTGAATGTATGAGCTCTGGTGGTGCCAGGTGTCTCTCATTCGCAGGCTTGTGAGGCTTACGAGGTTTCTTAGCTTGCACACCCGCATGGCACTTAGATCCTTTGGCTAAAGTGAAACTCGAGATTAAATCCATCTTGGATAGCCGTGTCATACAACCAAAATTAATGTGACAAAGACGTGAATGCCAAAACTCAGATTTGTTCACATTAGAATGAATTTGGTTCACGACTTTATTATAGAAACCCTCTAGAGAAAGGCGGAATAAACCACCACAATCATATCCTTTTCCAACAAATAGTCCATATCGAGATACGGCTACTTTATTGGAATCAAATACTGACTTAAACCCTTCTTTACATAGAAGGGAGCCACTAACGAGATTTTTCTTGATGGTGGGGACATGTTGCATGTTCTTTAGTTGCACGATCTTTTCCAAAGTAAACTTCATGTCTACCGTGCCAACACCATGAACATAAGCATGTGAGCCATTCCCCGTTGGGACAGAATAATCTCGTGTGAGCTAGTAAGAAGAAAACAAAGACACATTAGCACACACATGAATATTGGCCCCAGTGCCAACCCACCAATAGGTGGACTGACAAACTGAAAGTACGGTAAAAAGATTACCATACCTAGATGCTCCATCATTGTTGCTGAGAGTGACATTGACAGACTTGGATTCTTGTCCTGGCTTCTTGTACTTGTTTGGGCACTTGTTTGCCGAGTGTTCTTCTGAACCACAAGTAAAACAGTTATCTCTATTTTTGCCTCTCTTCTTATACCCTTCTTCTTGAAAGTAGTATTCTGCTGGACAGTGTTCTTTTCCTTGAACTTGTGGAAATTATTTTGCACCACATTGGCGCTAGAAGAACCCTCTGCCCCTTTCACGTGTGAGTTCTTTGCTCTCGAGTTCTGCTCAACACTTAGATGACCAATGGGATCCTCAACAGAGAATTCACGTCTCAAGTGCTTGAGAGAAGTAGCAAAGTTCCTCCATCCAGGAGGGAGTTTTGCAATAATACAACCAACGACAAACTTGTATCTCATGAGCCTGGTCCAATACAGAACGGTTATCAACCACCCTATAATCATGGAACTGCTCCATGGGATACAGTTCACTACCAACATCGGTTGCGCTGAACTTAGCTTCGAGCGCATCCAACAAGTTTTTGGCAACACGCATATGGAGATACGCGTCAACCAACTTGTCACCGATCACAGTAAGAGTGACTCCCACAAAGATGGTGGTTGCCTCCCTAATAGCATTCTCCTGTCCAGGAGCAATCGCTACCGTGGGAGACATATCACCAACCCAGAACATGTTCACTGCTATGAGCCGCAAGTTGGTCCTCATTTGCCAACGCTTAAAATGCGTCCCGGTAAACTTTTCTGGTTTCAGTGTAGCGGCGAAGCCATGAATCGAAAAGTGCCTATAATAAGGTTTTTGGATTGTTGGAAATATTAGCACATTTTCGACTAATCTAATCCACGAGTAAATGATAAGCATGGAAAATACGGTATGCATCTCATACTGATACGAAAGCATGTGAGCACGTACATTACATAGAACCGAAACATCTATGAATATCATATATACGACAAACACATGAACAAGCAAATAGGGGATGAATGAGTCATACCCTCCGGTTGGGCAGGCCAACGCTGTGGCGACAGCTGCATCCTTGGCATTGGCCGAGGCCTTCTTCTTGGCGGCTTCGTCGTCATCCATGGAGTTGATGTAGGGGAAGTAGTGGAAGCAGAGGCAGACGGGGACGGGGACTGATCGGGAGCAGTTGTGTCGAGATGCTCACCAAAAACATTATTGTCGTTCTCCCAGGAAGGATCTTGAATGGCAGGGTTTCGGAGGCACCTGATCTCCCGACTAACCGTGCACGCGGTCGTCGGGATGGGCTCGCCGAAAGCAGTGCAGAGAGATGAACAGTAGATGACGGCTAGGGTTGTGCAAGAGGGAGTGAGTGAACTGAGTTAGGTTTCACTGCGCTGGCCCGCGCCTCCTTATATAGGTCGTTGGGTAGATGGGCATGGGCTCGGGCCCACAACTAAGTCCGCAAATAGCCCATGGTCCAATGTCTTGGACAGTGACACTACTGTAGCGACTTGTCAATTAATCCGAGACTAATTAACCATTCCTAAGCGGCAAAAAATAAGCTTCGGTTCGGCTCATTCCCGCAAACCGCGGTGCGCGCACCCATTGTGATGAGTGATGTCTACTACACAACCTTCTTGTAGACTCTTGTTGGGCCTCCAAGCGCAGAGTTTTGTAGGACAGTAGCAATTTTCCCTCAAGTGGATGACCTAAGGTCTATCAACCCGTGAGAGGCGTAGGATGAACATGGTATCTCTCAAACAACTCTGCAACCAAATAACAAAGAGTCTCTTGTGTCCCCAACACACCCAATACAATGGTAAATTGTATAGGTGCACTAGTTCGGCGAAGAGATGGTGATACAAGTGTAATATGGATAGTAGATATAGGTTTTTGTAATCTAAAAATGTAAAAATAGCAAGGTAACAAGTAACAAACGTGAGAAAAAACGGTATTGCGATGCTTCAAAACAAGGCCTAGAGTTCATACTTTCACTAGTGCAAAGTCTCTCAACAAGGATAACATAATTAAATCATATGGCAATCCCTCAACATGCAACAAAGAATCACTCCAAAGTTTCTATCGCAGAACATAGGATGAAAACGTGCATCAACCCCTATGCATAGATTACCCCAATGTCACCTCGGGAATCCGTGAGTTGAGTGCCAAAGCATACATCAAGTGAATCAATAGAACATCCCATTGTCACCACAAATATCCCATCGCAAGACATACATCAAGTGTTCTCAAATCCAATACTCAATCCAACATAAGGAAACCTCAAAGAGCAAGACTCAATTCATCACAAGAAGGTAGAGAGGGAGAAACACCATAGGATCCAACTATAATAAAGTTAGCGGTACATCAAGATCGTGCCAAATCAAGAACACAAGAGAGAGAGAGAGAGAGAGAGATCAAACACATAGCTACTCGTACATACCCTCAGCCCCGAGGGTGAACTACTCCCTCCTCGTTATGGAGACCGTCGGGATGATGAAGATGGCCTCTGGTGATGGTTTCCCCCTCTGGTAGGGTGCCAGAATGGGCTCTCAATTGGTTTTTCATGGCTACAGAGGCTTGCAGTAGTGGAACTTCCGATCTAGGGTTCTTTTCAGAGGTTTGGGTAGTTATAAGAATTTTTGGTGTCGGTCTCACGTCAAGGGGGTGCACGAGGGGCCCACAAACCTGGAGCTAGCGCCCTAGGGGGTAGGGCGCTGCTAGTGGGTTTTTGGACCCCTCGTCCACTTCCCGGCCCAGGTCTTGTGCTTCGGGGTTCTCTTTTTGTCCATAAAAAATCACCATAAATTTTCAGCCCATTCAGAGAACTTTTATTTCTGCACAAAAAACGACACCACGGTAGTTCTGCTGAAAACATCGTCAGTCCGGGTTAGTTCTAATCAAATCATACCAAAACCATATAAATTGTTGTGAACATGGCATGAATACTTCATAAATTATAGATATGTTGGAGACATATCAGCATTGAAAGGATCGATATAGTTGACTAGAGGGGGGGTGAATAGGCAACTAACAATTTTTAGCTTTTCTTTACCAAATTAAACTTTGCATCAAAGTAGGTTGTCTAGATATGCAACTAAGTGAGCAACCTATATGATGCAATGACAACAAGCACGCAAGCAAGTAAGAGATGTAACACAAGTAAACTAGCGAAAGTAAAGGAACAAGATAACCAAGAGTGGAGCCGGTGGAGACGAGGATGTGTTACCGAAGTTCCTTCCGTTTGAGGGGAAGTACGTCTCCGTTGGAGCGGTGTGGAGGCACAATGCTCCCCAAGAAGCCACAAGGGCCACCGTATTGTCCTCACGCCCTCACACAATGCGAGATGTCGTGATTCCACTATTGGTGCCCTTGAAGGCGGCGACCGAACCTTTACAAACAAGGTTGGGGCAATCTCCACAACTTAATTGGAGGCTCCCAACGACACCACAAAGCTTCACCACAATGGACTATGGCTTCGCGGTGACCTCAACCGTCTAGGGTGCTCAAACACCCAAGAGTAACAAGATCCGCTAGGGATAAGTGGGGGGAATCAAATTTCTCTTGGTGGAAGTGTAGATCGTGGCCTTCTCAACCAATCCCGAGCAAATCAACAAGTTTGATTGGCTAGGGAGAGAGATCGGGCGAAAATGGAGCTTGGAGCAACAATGGAGCTTTTTTGGGGAAGAGTTAAGTCAACTTTGGGGAAGAAGACCCCTTTATATAGTGGGGGGGAACAAACCAACCGTTACCCCCCCCCCTCTGCCCCGAAGAGAGCGGTAGTACCGCTGTGCCAGCGGTACTACCGCTTGCAACAATAAGCGGTACTACCGCCCAAAAGCGCGGTACTACTGCTTGGTCCACAGCGGTACTACCGCGGAGGGAGGGCGGTACTACCACACAGGAGCGGTACTACGGCCCCCCACAGCCGCGGCTAGTACCGTAAAACCCGACACGAAAAAGGAGCCTCGAATCGAGGCGGTACTAGCACGAGACCAGAGCGGTACTACGGCTTGGGGCCACCAGCGGTACTACTGCTCTGGAGCGGTACTACCGTGCCCAGAGCGGTACTACCGCTTGTGGCACCCAAGCGGTACTACCGCTCCGTCCCGCGGTACTACCGCTGGGACCAGAGATAGCACACACACGGAGCTACTAGCGGTACTACTGCTCTGGGCGGTACTACCACTCCGGAGCGGTACTACCGCTTGTACCACCCAAGCGGTACTACCGCTCTGGCCCGCGGTACTACCGCTGGGACCAGAGAGGGCACAAAGAAAGGAGAACCAAGCCCATCATCGAAACGGAAAGGCTCGAAGGGAGGGGCAAAGGAAGTGTACGTGATGATTCCGCCCTAGCCTTTCCAAAACGGACCCCCTCTTGATAGTACGGTGATCCCTATAAAACTAGTCCACCAAACTAATCCGAAAGGACTACACCGTCTTCGCTGTAAGCTCCGAGGGGAGGATATCGTCTCGTGCCCAAAAGAATGAATCTCTGAAAAACACTCAACGCACACGATTAGTCCGCAAAAGCATTGTCATCAATCACCAAAACATCTTAGGGATAAATATGCCCTTACAATCTCCCCCTTTTTGGTGGATTGATGACAATACTGGATTTGCACAACTGGGAAAAAACAAAGGGCATAAGCAAACCCCAAGTCTCTAAAATATAGACGGGCTCCCCCTAGACGTGTGCCATCAAGATAGGTGCTTTGAGCTGCACGACACACATACTAGGATCAACACTCCCCCTGTATTTTAGAGACCAACAACCTAAGTGAGAAACAAGATAGCAGGATATATAACATAATGAAGCATATAACTCAAGAGATATCAAATGACTAGAGACAAAGATAAAGATATTATAATGATAGGGTAGCATATGTCTCACACCATATGACGCGAACTAAAGTCTTACTGAACACAAAACCAAGCAAAACGCAAGTTCCAAGCAAAGCACAAAGTAGCACATAACGAAAGCACAAAGGCAAAGACAACGACGCAAATCCCTAAACTCTCTCCCCCTTTGGCATCGAGACACCAAAAGGGGCAAAGAGCTAACCTACGGCTCCAGGTGAGAGCATGCTGAGGATCTCGAACATCAGGACTCTGCGTGATCATCTGCACTGCCGTCCGCGCCCGGAAACTGCTCGGCATCTGAGTCGGTCCATGGACAGTGCTGCTGGATCCACTCCTCCTCCTCAGTAATCTGACCCTCTGAGCCGCTGGTGACTGTCGCACCCATCTGACGCATCAGCTCCTTGTGTCGTCCTCTTGCCTTCTTCTCAGCCACATGAGTCATGTACTGACCATGAGACTCCATGCAGAACAGCTTCTTCATCTTGTGTTTCAGCTTCTTTGCCCAAGAGGGCTCTGCTGCAGAAGGCTCTGTCCCAGGTGGCACATACTCCTCATCATCATCCCTGGCATCAGCCTCGTCCTCGGTCTCCATGGCAGTAGCAGAAGATGGAGCTCCAGATCTACCCCAATTATCCTTCTTCCTCAGACGCTTGATCTCATGAGAGACCAACTCTCCAGTTTCCAGCTGCTCATCAGGATAGGTACGTCTCCAGGCCCTCTCAGTAAGCAACATGATGAACGGACCATAAATTGGGCACTTGCACTCAGAAACAGCCGCCAAAAGCTCAGACCACATGACATGAGAGATGTCCAGAGACTCGCCGGTGTTTGCGTCCTTCTCATGCTGGCAGAAGAGAAGCATGTCCACAAGGTAAGAGTGCACCATGTCCAGATTCCCAATACGAGGGAAGAGAGTCTCGCGGAAGATGCGGTGAAGGATGTCCAAATAGGTAGACAACTCATAGGTTTCCTTCCGGGTCTCAGGGTGGACCTTCCGAGTACAGTAGGGCCAGAGGGCTTGCTTGTGAGTGGAGGTGGTATTCTCGTGAGGACGAAAACCAACTGGAGTCTCAAGCCCTTGATCTTCCACCTCAAGCAGCCCCATGAAGGCCTGCCACTTGACAGCTAGCACCTTTCCATTTGTCATCCAAGTCAGAGTCCTGTCTGCGTCAGTCCCTAGGTGAACAGTGGCAAAGAACTGTGCCAGCAAATCTGCATCAAAGTCCTTGTTGAACTGCATGATCCTGAGAATGTTCAACTGAGAGCACATCTGTAGAGCATCACCAAAGTACTCAGGGTCCTTCTCCATAGCATCCGTGTTGATGGAATGAACATTGACAAAGAGATTCTTCTTAGCTTTGATCACATCAAAGTATGTGGAATACTGAAACCGGTTCCAGAACGGGCGGTTGACAAGATTGGGTTCTTGTTCTTCCTCATAGGGGTTGCGCCGACGCTTGTCCCAGAATTCCCTGCTAGACATCTCAGTCACTTTCCTGCCACTTGGCTTTGGTCGGCTGGCAATCTTCTTCGTGCGAGGAGGATTAGCACTTGAGGAAGCACCCCCTGCCGGCTGTGGAGCACTGGAAGAACCACCTGCAGTATCAGATGAGCGGTACCGCTTCGACGTTGAACGCCCGGGGTTGACACGACGGACTTGCTGCTCAGGATGTTCATCACCTGGAACCAAACACACGGACACAAGAAACAACCAGTAGAAACGATCAAAACCAAATAAACACAACAAAGATGGATCAACATGTGGTAGGAAACAATGGAACTGGGCATCCAGCGGTAGTACCGCTTATCCACATAAGTGGTAGTACCGCTCCGTGGAGCGGTAGTACCGCTCCAGTGGTAGTACCGTGCCATATGGGCGGTAGTACCGCTCGAGACGGGGCACGGCGGATCCCTACTGCCGTGGTCAGATCCGGCACTACCGGGGATGCCAAATTCAAAAATAAACCTACCAAACATCAATCCAAAGAGTCTAGTTGCCTTCTCCAACCTACTCAAGCCTAGATTTGGCCAAAAATCTAGAGATGCAACTACTATTGCCCCTAAAACGCAAGATCTGAAAACTAGACACGAAGAGAAGAGGAACGGGGGCAATACCGGCATCCATGGCAAGAGGACGAGGTGGGGATCGACTCCACCGAAGGAAATGGAGAGGAATGGTCTGGAGACGGAGGGCTGCCGGAGCCTTCCCGCGGCGAGATGGCGCTGGAGAGAGGAAGAGAAACCAGGGGACGAAGCAAATGGGTATGGGGTGGAGGAAACCACCCCTGCCCACGACTTAACCCCCTGGCCCCGCCCCTCAGCGGTAGTACCATGGTGAGGGGCGGTAGTACCGCTTAGCCGTATAAGCGGTAGTACCGCTCTGTTGAGCGGTAGTACCGCGCCTTCACAACGGTAGTACCGCCCAGCGCAACTCAACACAAGACTCAACACCTATGGCACAAAAAGAAAAGAAGGGAAACAACGGCAAGAAGAGAAAACCAACACAAAGCAACAAGAGCACCAGCACGAGAACAAGAACCACACACCTCTACACGAGAGGGCGGTGGCCGAGGCCACCTATGTTTGAGTCAATTGGTATGGCACCGCGAAGAATTATCCTTGGGCCCATGACCAAAACTCGTCTTTGAAGCACAAGTACCATCAAAAATGGCTAATGTGAAAGAGTGAGATTAGTTTATGCATTATGGGGGGAGGAAGAGTTCATTGAGAGAACAACACTCCCCCTAAGTCCATGCCTACACCTAGACAAGAATGCATGATGAATGTGAGGGGTGTGCAAAGGTTCAAACCACATTGCTCGAATCAATGATATTTATCTCATGCCTTAACTCGCGAAATCTTGCTTCATCCAATGGCTTCGTGAAAATATCTGTAAGGTTATCATGAGTGTTGACATAGTTGAGCTCGATCTCCCCTCGCCTAATATGATCCCTGATGAAGTGATACCGAATCTCAATATGCTTTGTCTTGAAGTGTTGCACCGGGTTGAGAGAAATCTTGATAGCACTTTCATTGCCACACCAAAGAGGCACTTTGTCACAAATGACACCGTAATCCTTTAAAGTTTGCCTCATCCATAAGAGTTGTGCACAACAACTTCCGGCCGCCACATACTCCGCTTCGGTGGACGAGAGAGACACACAACTTTTCTTATTGGAAGACCAACTTACCAAAGAGCAACCAAGAAATTGGCACCCTCCGAAAGTGGACTTCCTATCCACTTTGTCTCCCACCCAATCGGAGTCCGAAAAACCTACAAGCTTGAAGTTTTCTCCTCTTGGGTACCATAGGCCAAAGTTTGGGGTATGAGCCAAATATCGAAAGATTCGCTTGACCGCCACAAAGTGGATTTCCTTAGGTGCGGCTTGAAACCGTGCACATATTCCCACACTCAACATGATATCCGGTCTAGATGCACAAAGTTAAAGCAAGGATCCAATCATAGAGCGATATACCTTTTGATCCACCGCTTTACCATTGGGATCAATGTCAAGTTGGCACTTGGTGGGCATTGGAGTGGAAGCCGGCTTGACATCACTTAGCTTGAATCTCTTTAGCATGTCTTGAGTGTATTTGGCTTGGTTGATGAAGGTTCCTTCTCTTCTTTGTTTGATTTTGAATCCGAGAAAGAACTTCAACTCTCCCATCATAGACATCTTGAACTTTGAGGTCATGAGAGCGGCAAATTCTTCATTGAAAGCTTTGTTAGGGGAACCAAAAATAATATCATCAACATATAGTTGGCACACAAACAACTCCCCTTTGACCTTCTTAGTAAAAAGAGTGGGGTCGATTTTCCCGATTTCGAATCCACGATCTTGTAACAACTCCGTAAGATGCTCATACCACGCACGTGGGGCTTGTTTAAGGCCATAGAGCGCCTTGTGGAGTTGATACACATGATCGGGGAAATAGGGATCTTCGAACCCGGGGGGTTGTTTGACATATACCAACTCATTTATGGGACCATTAAGAAAGGCACTCTTCACATCCATTTGTTGCAAAGTGAAATTATGATGAGAAGCATAAGCAATCAACAAACGAATAGATTCAAGGCGAGCAACGGTGCCAAAGGTTTCACCGTAGTCGATACCCTCGACTTGGGAGTAGCCTTGTGCCACCAGACGAGCCTTGTTGCGAACAATGATTCCATGAGCGTCTTGCTTGTTCTTGAATATCCACTTGGTTCCAATGACATTATGATTCCCGGTTGGCCTTGGCACTAACTTCCACACTTGGTTATGTTCGAAGTTGTTGAGTTCTTCATGCATGGCGTTGAGCCAATCCGGGTCCTCAAGCGCTTCATAAACCTTTTGGGGTTCGACACAAGAAACAAACGCATGATGTTCACAATAGTTTGCTAATTGTCTACGAGTGCTTACCCCCTTTCTTAGGCTTCCAACCACATTCTCCATGGGATGACCTTTGGTGGTGAGCTTGGAAGCGATCTTAGCGGCACGACGCTCCAATTCCTCCTCGGAAGTGAAGTGAGGAGGGGTAACTTGATCATCTTGAGCATCGTCTTGAGCTTGTTCTTGATCTTGAACTAGCTCGAGGGGAAGAACTTGACCTTGGGCATCATTTGGTGGATCACCACCATCTTGAGGTTGATCTTGCCCTTGATCTTGTTCATGAGGTTGAGGGCCTTCACTTTGTTCTTCGGAAGCGTGTGGGTCTTGGGTTGGTGATGGCTCCACTTGAGTGGAGCATTGTCCTTCTCCTTCGGCCACAAGGGGTTCCTAAATGGGTAGGATATAACCAATACCCATTCTTCTTATGGCTTGGGGAGGAATTTCATCACCTACATCACAAGTACCACTTTGCTCCACTTGGGAGCCGTTATTTTCATCAAACTCCACGTTACACGTCTCCTCAATAAGTCCCGTGGACTTATTGAGAACACGGTAAGCATGGGAGTTTGTAGCATAACCAACAAATATGCCCTCATGAGCTCTAGTCTCAAATTTAGAAAAACGAACACCTTTCTTGAGAATGAAACACTTACACCCGAACACCCGAAAGTACTTGAGGTTGGGCTTGTTACCGGTGAGGATCTCATATGGAGTCTTGTTCAAGCCTTTGCGAAGATAGAGCCGATTTGAAGCATGACATGCGGTGTTGATGGCTTCGGCCCAAATGTTGTATGGAGACTTGAACTCCGCCATCATGGTCCTTGCCGCATCCATCAACGTCCGATTCTTCCTCTCCGCAACACCATTTTGTTGAGGCGTGTAAGGTGCGGAATATTGATGCTTGATCCCCTCATCACTGAGAAACTCATCCAAGGTGTACTTCTTGAACTCGGTGCCATTGTCACTTCTTATTGTCAAGATCTTTGTATTGTGTTGACGTTGGGCTTCATTTGCAAAGTCAATGACTGTTTGTTGGGTCTCACTCTTCCTCTTGAAGAAATACACCCACGTGTATCTAGAATAATCATCCACAATTACCAAGCAGTACTTTCTACCCCCAAGACTATCAAAGGATGGAGGCCCAAAGAGATCCAAATGAAGGAGCTCCAACGGCTTCTTCGAGTAAATAAGAGTCGTGGGAGGGTGAGCCTTCTCATGAAGCTTTCCTTCGATACAAGCACTGCAAGCACGATCTTTGGCAAAACTAACGTTTGTTAGTCCACGGACATGGTCCCCCTTGAGAAGACTTTGCAAAGATCTCATATTGACATGGGCTAAACGGCGATGCCACAGCCACCCCACGTCAACTTTAGCCATTAGGCATGTCGCGGTCTTAGTGGGTTGCTCCGAAAAGTTAATCACATAGAGACCGTTCTCGACATGCCCAACAAAGGCTGCTTTAAGAGTCTTGCTCCACAAGAGGGCCACGGTATCAATATCAAAGAAGGTGACAAAGCCCATGATAGCAAGTTGACGAACGGAAAGTAAATTGTATGCAAGGGACTCAACTAGCATGACCTTCTCGATCGTGAGATCATGAGAAATGGCAACTTTGCCGAGTCCCAGTACCTTAGAAGACGAGGCATCACCCCACTCGACATTGGTGGGCATAGATGGATTCTTGTGCACGTCCACCACCAAGTCCTTGCTTCCGGTCATATGATTTGTAGCTCCACTATCGAGCAACCATGATCCCCCACCGGAAGCAAACACCTACAAGAGATCAATGCTTGGTTTTAGGTACCCATTTTGTAATGGGTCCTTTGATGTTAGCAACAAGGGTCTTAGGAACCCAAATAGACCATTCAATGTACTCATGAGGAGAACCAACGAATTTGGCATAAACATGCCCATCACTAGCACGGCATAACACATAAGAAGGATTAAAGTCGCCGGCTTTGTTGGAAGGAGTGGCATTGCTCTTCTTGACACCTCCACCCTTCGCATTGTTCTTCTTCTCCTTGGAAGCACCCTCTCCCTCCTTCACAAAAGTTTGCTTGAGAGGGGGGGGGTCGCTTGGTCTTGTCATTCTTCTTCTTGTTCTTGGGATTGGGTGCGAACCCAATCCCCTCCTTGGCCACAACTTCCTTTTGATTGCTCAAGAGGTCGTTGAGGTTCTTCTCACCTTGTATGCATGACATAAGGCCTTTCTCAAGTTGCTCCTTTAGCTTAGCATTCTCCTCAACAAGATGCACATGCTCACAACACGGGTTAGTAACATTTGCATTATCAATTAACACCATATGAGGAAAGGTGGCTTTCTCCTTTGTTAGCTTCACTTGGAGTTGATCATGAGACTCCTTGAGGCTAGCATGAACACCCTTCAAGACTTTGTGAGCCTTGTCGAGAATGCCAAACTCCTCTTTGAGTCTAGCAAGATCAACCCCAAGTTTTGCCTTCTCGGAGTTTAGCACACGAGACACAACAAGAGCATGATCAGGATCCTTCTTTAACTTAGCATGATCATCGTTGTATGACTCCTCAAGAGCCAAACGTAGACCACGCTCTTCGTCAAGAGCATTGGAAAGATCCGAAATCTCATCGGCATAGTCACGACTATGCCCCTCCATCTTAGAGATGGTATCTTCGTGAGCCTCGATCATGTCATTGGCTTCACCAAGTTGTTCCAAGAGAGCAACGAAGTGCTTCTTGGATTTACCCTTGAGTTTACTCATAAAGATCTCAAACTCATTTTCCTCCACATTTGTTCCCTCATGTTCATCAATGCTATCGTCGAAGAAGGATGATTAATGATGGTAGTTTTGATGTTGGAGGTTACCTTATTGGTGGCTTTAGCCATGAGGCACTTGGCGGTGATGTTCTCATTGGGTGAGTCGAAGAGAGACACCCGTGGAGTCTTCGCAATGGCAACGGAGGCCATGGCAACCGACTCACTATCTTCATCATCGTCATCATCCTCATTGTACTCTTCTTGAACCACCAACGCCTTGAAGGGAGTCTTCTTGGTGAAGTTGCTCTGGTTGGGGAACGACTTGGCCTTGTCTTTTCTAATGAGCTTGCCACCATTGTCTTCCCTCTTCTCGTAAGGGCACTCCGCAACAAAGTGGCTCACATTGCCACAATTGAAGCAAGTCCTTATCCGTTGCTTGCCCTTTGCGCCACTTGAGTTGCTTTTGTTGAAGTTTGGCCTCGTGTTCTTCTTGCTCCAAAATTGCCTTGAAGCAAGAGCCATGTGTTCATGATAGGCATACTTCGTATCTTCGAGGTTGCCCTCCTCTTCTTCCTCTTCATCCTCTTCCTCCATACTAGCCTTGGCCTTTAGAGCAAGGTTGGGCTTCTTTACTCTTTGAGAGCGAAGAACCGCATTGTCGGCGGTCTTGTCCAAGATGCTCATAGCAACAAACTCATCCAACACTTCACTTGATGACAAAGTGTGGAAGTCCGGCCTTTGACGAATTACAGAGGACATGGCTTTGTGGTAGGGCATCATTGCCTTGAGGAATTTGCGCTTGATCCAATTGTCATCCGTGTCCTTACTTCCATGATCTCGGAGAGAGACCGCGAGTTTGGTCACTCTCCGAAAAAGCTCACGAGGTTCTTCATCTTCTTTCATTGCAAACTCGTCGGCTTCATCTTGCACCACTTCATAGTTGGAGCGTTGAATGCTTGCACTTCCTCGATAGAGGGAAACAACTTGGAGCCAAGCATCTTTGGCCACGGTGTAAGGCCGGAGATGAGGAAGATCTTCGGGCGGGATTGCTTCTTGGATGATGAAGAGAGCATTCTCATTGAATTGATGATCCACAACTTCTCTAGGAGTGAATTTGCTTCGGTCATGCGGATAAAAGCCTTCTTCAATGATTCTCCAAAGGTTAGTGTTCACATGATTTAAATGACGCTTAAAACGATAGACCCAAGAATCAAAATCTACATTCTTCTCAATCTTAGGGGCCGGGCCGGCATGATTCAAATGAGTGGAAGGAAGCGTTCCACCATAGACGGGTGGAGGTTCCACATGGGTAAAGATGGCGGTCCCATTTTTATCACTAGAACAAGGAGCCTTCTCGCTCGAAGCTTCCCCTTTGTCGGAGGTAGCATCCGTCACCTTGTTAGCGGGATCACCCACTTTCAACGGTGCGGTTGTAAGTTTAAGCCCTTCTAAGAATTTATTCAACATGCTTTCGACCTTGGTCGTCATGGAGGTTTTCAATGTGTCCAACGCCACATTGAATTCCTCACGAGAGACCGCGGTTCCCCCATCTCCCGTAGACGAGACCGGATTTTCACCTGAGTGCTCCTCCGCACCGTCTATGATGTCAACCATACTCTTTGGACGGTAAAGTCCTTAATAAAGAGACGAGGCTCTGATACCAATTGAAAGGATCGATATAGTTGACTAGAGAGGGGGTGAATAGGCAACTAACAATTTTTAGCTTTTCTTTACCAAATTAAACTTTGCATCAAAGTAGGTTGTCTAGATATGCAACTAAGTGAGCAACCTATATGATGCAACGACAACAAGCACGCAAGCAAGTAAGAGATGTAACACAAGTAAACTAGCGAAAGTAAAGGAACAAGATAACCAAGAGTGGAGCCGGTGGAGACGAGGATGTGTTACCGAAGTTCCTTCCGTTTGAGGGGAAGTACGTCTCCGTTGGAGCGGTGTGGAGGCACAATGCTCCCCAAGAAGCCACAAGGGCCACCGTATTCTCCTCACGCCCTCACACAATGCGAGATGCCGTGATTCCACTATTGGTGCCCTTGAAGGCGGCGACCGAACCTTTACAAACAAGGTTGGGGCAATCTCCACAACTTAATTGGAGGCTCCCAACGACACCACAAAGCTTCACCACAATGGACTATGGCTTCGCGGTGACCTCAACCGTCTAGGGTGCTCAAACACCCAAGAGTAACAAGATCCGCTAGGGATAAGTGGGGGGAATCAAATTTCTCTTGGTGGAAGTGTAGATCGTGGCCTTCTCAACCAATCTCGAGCAAATCAACAAGTTTGATTGGCTAGGGAGAGAGATCGGGCGAAAATGGAGCTTGGAGCAACAATGGAGCTTTTTTGGGGAAGAGGTAAGTCAACTTTGGGGAAGAAGACCCCTTTATATAGTGGGGGGAACAAACCAACCGTTACCCCCCCTCTGCCCCGAAGAGAGCGGTAGTACCGCTGTGCCAGCGGTACTACCGCTTGCAACAATAAGCGGTACTACCGCCCAAAAGCGCGGTACTACCGCGGAGGGAGGGCGGTACTACCGCACAGGAGCGGTACTATGGCCCCCCACAGCCGCGGCTAGTACCGTAAAACCCGACACGAAAAAGGAGCCCTCGAATCGAGGCGGTACTAGCACGAGACCAGAGCGGTACTACGGCTTGGGGCCACCAGCGGTACTACTGCTCTAGAGCGGTACTACCGCGCCCAGAGCGGTACTACCGCTTGTGGCACCCAAGCGGTACTACCGCTCCGTCCCGCGGTACTACCGCTGGGACCAGAGATAGCACACACACGGAGCTACTAGCGGTACTACTGCTCTGGGCGGTACTACCGCTCCGGAGCGGTACTACCACTTGTACCACCCAAGCGGTACTACCGCTCTGGCCCGCGGTACTACCGCTGGGACTAGAGAGGGCACAAAGAAAGGAGAACCAAGCCCATCATCGAAACGGAAAGGCTCGGAGGGAGGGGCAAAGGAAGTGTACGTGATGATTCCGCCCTAGCCTTTCCAAAATGGACCCCCTCTTGATAGTACGGTGATCCCTATGAAACTAGTCCACCAAACTAATCCGAAAGGACTACACCGTCTTCGCTGTAAGCTCCGAGGGGAGGATATCGTCTCGTGCCCAAAAGAATGAATCTCTGAAAAATACTCAACGCACACGATTAGTCTGCAAAAGCATTGTCATCAATCACCAAAACATCTTAGGGATAAATATGCCCTTACAAGCATCCCCAAGCTCAATTCCTGCTCGTCCTCGAGCAGGTAAATGATAAAAGACAAAACTTATGAAGTGTGAATGCTACCTAACATATTTATAAATGTAATCTTCTTTATTGTGGCATGAATGTTCAGATCCATAAGATTTAAAACAAAAGTTTAATATTGGCACAAAAACAATAATACTTCAAGCATACTAATAAAGCAATCATGTTTTCTCAAAATATATGGCCAAAGAAGGTTATCCCTATAAAATCATATAGTATGGCTATGCTCTATCTTCATCACACAAAATATTTCATCATGCACAACCCCAGTGACAAGCCAAGCAATTGTTTCATACTTTTGATGTTCTCAAGCTTTTTCAACTATCACGAAATAGATGAGCGTGAGCCATGGATATAGCACTATAGGTGGAATAGAATATGGTGGAGGTTGTGAGGAGAAGACAAAAAAGGAGAAAGTCTCACATCAACTAGGCAAATTAATGGGCTATGGAGATGCCCATCAATTGATATCGATGCAAGTGAGTAGGGATTGCCATGCAACGGATGCACTAGAGCTATAAGTGTATGAAAGCTCAAAATGAAAACTAAGTGGGTGTGCATCCAACTTGCTTGCTCACTAAGACCTAGGGCAATTTGAGGAAGCCCATCATTGGAATATACAAGCAAAGTTCTATAATGGAAAATTCCCACTAGTATATGAAAGTGATAAAATAGGAGACTCTCTATCATGAAGAACATGGTGCTACTTTGAAGCACAAGTGTGGAAAAAGCATAGTAACATTGTCCCTTCTCTCTTTTCTCTCATTTTTTTGTTTTTTTTTGTTTGGGCTTTTTGGCCTCTTTTTTTAGGCTCTTTGGCCTCTTGTTATTTTTTTAAGTCCGGAGTCTCATCCCAACTTGTGAGGGAATCATAGCTTCCATCATCCTTCCCTCACATGCATGGGACAATGCTCTAATAATGATGATCATCACACTTTTATTTACTTACAACTCAAGAATTACAACTCGATACTAGAACAAAATATGACTCTATATGAATGCCTCCGACGGTGTACCGGGATGTTCCATGATCAAGAGTGACATGTATAAAAAATATGAACAGTGGCCATGCCACGAATACTATGCCAACTACATGATCATGCAAAGCAATATGACAATGATGGTATGTGTCATAATAAACGGAATTGTGGAAGTTGCATGGCAATATATCTCGGAATGGCTATGGAAATGCCATCATAGGTAGGTATGATGGCTGTTTTGAGGAAGGGTATATGGTGGGTTTAATGCACCGTTGAAAGTTGTGCGGTACTAGAGAGGCTAGCAATGGTGGAAGGGTGAGAGTGCGTATAATCCATGGACTCAACATTAGTCATAAAGAACTCACATATTTATTGCAAAAATTTATTAGCCTTCAAAGCAAAGTACTAATACGCATGCTCCTAGGGGGATGGATTGGTAGGAAAAGACAATCGCTCATCCCCGACCGCCACTCATAAGGAAGACAATCAAAAAATAAAGCATGCTCCGACTTCATCATATAACGGTTCACCATACGCGCATGTTACGGGAATCACAAACTTTAACACAAGTATTTCTACCAAGCCACAATTAGTCACTAGAATGACTCTAATATCACCATCTTTGTATCTCAAAAAAATGCAAGGAATCAAACTTCTCATATTATTCAATGCTCTTTATATGAAAGTTTTTATTATATCCCTCTTGGATGCCCATCATATTGGGACTAAATTAATAACCTAAGAAAATTACCATGCTATTTAAAGACTCTCAAAATATTATAATTGAAGCATGATAGTTCAACAATTTCTATAAAATAAAGCCACCGCCGTGCTCTAGAAAGATATAAGTGAAGCATTGAGCAAACTGCCTAGCTCAAAAGATATAAGTGAAGCACATAGAGTATTCTAATAAATTCATGATTAATGTGTGTCCCTCTCAAAAGGTGTGCACAGCAAGGATGATTGTGACAAACTAAAAAGCAAAGACTCATATCATACAAGACGCTCCAATAGAAAAACACATATGATGTGGTGAATAAAAATATAGCCTCAAGTAAATTTATCGATAGACGAAGACGAAAGAGGGGATGCCATCTGGGGAATCCCCAAGCTTAGGATCTTGGTTGTCCTTGAATATTACCTTGGTTTGCCTTGGGAATCCCCAAGCTTAGGCTCTTGCCACTCCTTATTCCGTTGTCCATCAAAACTTTACCCAAAACTTGAAAACTTCACAACACAAAACTCAATAGAAAACTCGTAAGATCCGTTAGTATAATAAAATAAATCACCACTTTAGGTACTGTTGTGAACTCATTCTAAATTTATATTTGTGTTATATCTACTGTATTCCAACTTCTCCATGGTTCATACCCTCCGATACTACCCATAGATTCATCAAAATAAGCAAACAACACACAGAAAACAGAATCTGTCAAAAAAAGGATAGCCTGTAGTAATCTGGAAATTTAGTATAGTTCTGTAACTCCAAAAATTCTGAAAACTTAGGAAAACCTAGGAAATTTGTATATCAATATTGTGTAAAAAAAAATTAGATCAAAATAATGTGTCTATGATTTTCTAAATTTCTGGCAATGAGCGCAAAAGTTTCTATTTTTCAGCAAGATCAAACCAACTATCAACATAGACCATCCCAAAGGTCTTACTTGGAACTTTATTGAAACAAAAGCTATAAAACATGATTACTACAGTAGCATAATCATGAGAACACACAAAAACAGTAGGGGTAAATGTTGGGTTGTCTCCCAACAAGCGCTTTTCTGTAATGCCTTTGTAACTAGGCATGATGATCTCAATGATGCTCACATAAAAGATAAGAATTAAAACATAATGGGAGCATCATGAAGCATATGACTAGCACATTTAAGTCTGAACCACTTCCTATGCATAGGTATTTTGTGAGGAAACAATTTATGGGAGCAATAATCAACTAGCATAGGAAGGCAAAACAAGCAAAACTTCAAGATTTTCACCACATAGAGAGGAAACTTGATATTGTTGCAATGTGTAAAAGCATATGTTCCTTTCTCATAATAATTTTCAGTAGCATAATGAATGAATTCAACAATATAACTATCACACAAGGCATTCTTTTCATGATCCACAAGCATAGAAATTTTGTTACTCTCCACATAAGCAAATTTATTCTCATGAATAGTAGTGGGAGCAAACTCAACAAAATAACTATCATGTGAGGCATAATCAATTGAAAATCAAAATCATGATGACAAGTTTCATGGTTATCATTACTCTTTACAGAATACATATCATCACCATAATCATCATAGATAGGAACTTTGTTGTCATAATCAATTGAAACCTCTTCCAAAATAGTGGATTGATCACTAAATAAAGTCATGACCTCTCCAAATCCACTTTTTTCAATATTGTGAAAAGAGTCAACACCCTCCAAAATAGTGGGATCAATACTACCTAGTGTGGAAAATCTTCCAAACCCACTTTCATCAATATAATCATCATAAATAGGAGGCATGCTATCATCATAATAAATTTTCTCATCAAAACTTGGGGGACAAAAAATATCATCTTCATTGAACATAGCATCCCCAAGCCCATGGATTTTCGTATCATTAGCATCATGGATATTCAAATGAACTTCCGATCTAGGGTTCTTTTCGGAGGTTTGGGTATTTATAAGAATTTTTGGCGTCGGTCTCACGTCAAGGGGGTGCCCGAGGGGCCCACAAGCCTGGAGCTAGCGCCCTAGGGGGTAGGGCGCGGCTAGGGTGCTTGTGGACTCCTCGTCCACTTCATGGCCCAGCTCTGGTGCTTCGGGGGGTCTCTTTTGGTCCACAAAGAATCACCATAAATTTTCAGCCCATTCTGAGAACTTTTATTTCTGCACAAAAAATGACACCACGGTAGTTCTGCTGAAAACAACGTCAGTCCGGGTTAGTTCTAATAAAATCATACCAAAACCATATAAAATTGGTGTGAACATGGCATCAATACTTCGTAAATTATAGATACATTGGAGATGTATCAATGAGGCAAGGCGAGGCGAGCGGAGGAGGAGGAGCGCGTGTGTATATCTCCTCTTCCCAAGCTCCCAATAGCATGTGGTAGAGCAGCCCTTATAAAGGGGTATCACTCTCACTCCACTAGCAGTATTGTCGTGGATTTAACACGGCAGATGCCCTTGTGAAAGGACTTAGGTGTGGAGCCATCGCAACGTAGGTTAGCTCGAAGGGGTTGAGCGGGACAAAGAACACAAGAATTTACTCAGTTTTGGCCCCTCACAATGAGGTAAAAGCCTATGTCATGCTTCTAGTTGTATTGCTTGAGTTTCAGTTACAAGGGAGTGATTACGCTTGACCTAGCTATCGATCAGTAGTTTCCCGAGTTAACCCACCGTCGGGTCTCGCCTTTATATACACAGGTCGAGGCCCGGCGGCTTACAAGATTCCGAGCCGGATCACGCAACATGACCAGCTTGGTTTCTAAGTCGCCTTGCCTTACCAGGCAAGTCATCATCGGGCGGCTCATACTTCCGGGTCTTGGCCACCACCTAAGTCTTCCTCTTAAGCCGCCGCCTTCCTGCCACGTCTTCTTTGGCCTTCTTCATATTAAGTCGCCAACAGTGTAACCCGGCCCCTCCTGGGCGGGTCACACCTCGGGGTTATATCCCCAACATTAGGCCCCAGATTAATTTGAACTTGTTCATGTCGATCTTCAGTGCTTCAGTTGGCGAATTGTCTTCCAAAGCTTAACCTTGAATAAACCACTGTAACCCGCCATGACGTCATGCAAACTGAATCATTGTAACTCGCCATGACAACATGCATATCAAATCTACAAAAACTTGTGACATCACAACGGATCTTTTGTATTAATTGGTCGTTCGGGAATCGAGGCGCCCGCACTACTAAGATAATCATGTCGCCTACTCGATTTCTGCATATGCCATTTTACTATTTACTTATAAATAGGGACGGGGGTCCTTTTTCATTTTTTTTACCCCCGCCTCCTTCTCTTCTTCTTCTTCTTCCTCACGACGACCGCCGCCGCCGGAGCTCCGCCACCCGACTCAAATATCTTCAGCAGCTTCATCCTGGCCACTGCATCGACCTGACTTTGACCAGAGATCACGACGCCCCTCCGCTGTCCATCAGCATCACCAGGTACCCCATCTCTCCTTACTTCCAATCCGCATTAGGTTACCCTAGTTCGTCGATGTTCGTCGGTGTTCATCGGTGTTCACTTGTAGTTCATCCACCATGTTACTTAGTTCGATCCAAAAATGATACTGAAGTCATGCGGTGATAGCTTTGGTGTCTGTTTCCAATCATAGATTCATTCTTTCCTTTTGAGATTCAATCTCCAGCACACTAGTTCTTCCATGGCCATGTTTTAGGTTTAGCAATTTTCTTCTGTTTTTCGAAATGCCATAGATCCAAAATTATAGGCACGATCTGTGAAACTTGTTTGCCCAACACTTAGTGAAATTCTGCCAAAAAACTTTCATCAAGCTCAGTTCCATAAATAGCCGCTTCGCCAATGCAGTTTGGGCGGCTCAAAAAATAACCTGGTAACCCGCCAACCTGCTGCCAGCTTAACCATAAATTTGTAACTCATCATGTTCAAACCACTCCATAACCAGCTCATTGCTACTAAACCATCACCATAATTACTCAGATGGCTTACCACCTTGAATTTAACCCGCCATATTTTTTCCTCCAGGCCGTAGTCTTTTAAACCGCCCTTTATGACCAAGACTCCCACTTCTTGCGATTGGGTTGCTTCTCAAGTTTCTGAACTGTCTCTCCAAGAGTATGAGGATATGGGAGTCTTGCCATCTAAGGATACCATCCACTGGCGAGTTCCAGGTGCTGAAACTAGACCTCAACCTAAGGAAGGTGAAGTCATCATCTTTGCTGATCACCTCCTCCGCGGCTTCTCACAACCCGGGTCAAAATTCTTCCAGGATGTTCTCCACTTTTACAATCTTGACCCTCAAGACATCGGCCCCAACTATGTTTCCAACATCTGCAACTTTCAAGTCTTCTGCGAAGTGTATCTTCAACAAGAGCCTGAAGTTGATCTATTTAGAGAGTATTTCTATCTGAACCGCCAAACTGAAATGTCCGATGGGCCTAGTCTTGAGCTCGGTGGGATTTCCATTCAGAGGCGACGAGATATTGTTTTTCCTGCAGTTGTACTACCCAGTCACCCCAAAGATTGGAACTATACATGGTTCTACTGCCAAGACACCTCCCAGACGGTGAAAATCCTCTGCCGGGTTATCGCGCCTTTCGGCTTAGCCCCACTCACATGCTCCCGGATCGCATCTCTATTGCAGAACTAGCCAAGTATTATACCATCTTTTCAAATATAGGAACTCTGGTGGCCAATGGCTTATCTGGAGTAGACCTGGTCCATTGCTGGGTTTCATGGAGAATCTTGCCATTAAGCCGGTGCAGCGGCTTAATGTGTGAGTATGCAGGTGACACCAAGGACCCTCAACGCTATAACCAGACACCCTTAACTGATGAGGAAGCCACTGCTATGGTTAAATAATTACTTGGGGAAACTATGGAAAATTGCCACAAAGTAAGGGTGAACCCTTTCTACATGCTCAATGCACCTCCACCTGTAAGTGTCTTCCATAAACTTTCGCCATATTGTCATCAATACTTATAACTTTCATTTTGCTTCAATTTACTATTACTCATTTCAAATATAGGCCAACTCTCCATTCTAGCTAAAGAAGCTTCAAGCCGCCCCCGGTCAAAAAGCTTAAGACCAACGCCCGTGGCCCGGGTCATCGTAAAAAATCAGCAGCAGAGGATCTTCTCAAGCTAGATGACTCGGAGGTAGAACTTGACTCCCTTGGTCGTCTTTTTATGCAACTTTTTGACGCTGACTCTTCTCAGGATGACGCAGAGACTAGTCAAGCCGACGCAGCAGAGATAATCCCTGTCTCCTCCGACTCAGAACCTTTGCCAAGAAAGAGAACTCGGCAGGTCGTCCGGAAGGTGAAATTTTCTCATACTCTTGCTCACTTGGATCCCAACTTTCTTTTGAAGAAGCAACAACATGAGCCAAGACGCCCGACTCGATCAGCGACTCTCAAGATCTTATCTCCCGCTTACCTAATACGGTGGCTCCTCACAAACGTCATCATGAGGTGCCTCATAACTTAGACTCTCTTTATCCATTAGCCGGCCAAATACGTCAACCTCTTACTCCTTCCAACTCAAAATATCAAAAGATGCCTCCATCATCTGGCGACTCTTCTGGGACTGAAATGCAGTCTTCAAAATTGCCCAAGGGTAAGTATTTCAATTATTTATCAGCAATTTATGATGATATACTCATACACTTTGTATTGTATTGCGGAGGTGTGGCAAAGGCCGGTAAGAAGCAGAAGCTTGGCGGGTCTTCCAAAGATCCTAAATCTGCTGAGCCAGGGAAATAGCATACAGACATCTCTGAGGCCCAAACTCAAGACCCTGGAGAATCCATGGATGACCCGCCACCAACAGTCGATAACATCATCCCTGAGCAAATAGACGCGAATCTTAACCCAGCGGCCAGCCATGACCCGCCGAGCCCTAAGCCATCAACTCCTCAGAAACCAGCTGAAGAGATCCCTCTTGAGAAGGACTCCAATGATGTTACCATCACTGGGATGGCTTACTATGCACCAGGGGCTTCCACTGTGTTAGCCAAACATGGTGCCAAAGAAGAATCTCATTCTTTGGATAAAGGCAAGACCAAGTTGGATTTGGAAAGCTATGCTGCCTTCAGCGCAAGCGACATCCACGCAGGGTATCTGAGCCACCTTCACACTAGCTGTGATTTAGAAGCTGGCTTAGTGAATCTCATGAAGGAGCGCTATGAGGTATGATACTAATCCCTTTCCATATGTACTTATGTAGCCGCCAAGTCTTGAGTATAAGGAAAGTATTGACTACGCTCGAGATTTCATGAAAATGTCTAAGTCATACCCTGTCAGGGCCGGCTTATCTTATAAAGATGAGCCGGGTCTTAAAATATTAAACTTGAAAAGACCTTGTGTAGCTTCAATAAGCTCAAAGCAACAAAATGATGCATACTCATAATTATTTCTAAGATCCAAACATGTAGCCCTTGTCGGTGTCAAAACCGGCCGATCTCGAGTAGGGGGTCCCGAACTGTGCGTCTGAGGATCGAAGGTAACAGGAGGCAGGGGACACGATATTTACCCAGGTTCGGGCCCTCTTGATGGAGGTAATACCATACTTCCTGCTTGATTGACTTTGATGAGTACAGGGGTTACAAGAGTTGATCTACCTCGAGATCGTAATGGCTAAACCCTAGATGTCTAGCCTGTATGATTGTGATTGTCTCTACGGACTAAACCCTCCGGTTTATATAGACACCCGAGGGGACTAGGGTTATACAGAGTCGGTTTACAAAGAAAGGAATCTTCATATCCGAACACCACGCTTGCCATCCATGCAAAGGGGAGTCCCATCCGGACACGGGGGGAAGCCTTCCATCTCGTATATTCATGGCCCACCAGTCCGGCCCATGTCACATAGCCCGGACACCCGGGGACCCCCTAATCCAGGACTCCCTAAGTAGCCCCTGAACCAGGCTTCAATGACGATGTGTCCGGCGCGCAGATTGTCTTTGGCATTGCAAGGCGGGTTCCTCCTCCGAATACTCCAAAGTAGTTGATCAAAAGAACTATATCCGGCTCTGCACAATAGTTACAACCCTGAACCTTAAGGGCAAAATACTTAAACAAAAATAGGTCGTGTCTTCTGACAGCTTTTTCGGCGAGGTGTTGTGTTCCGACCTTATTATCATTTCGAACCATATTTTGGCCTCCCGCTTAGCGTTTCGAGGCGCGGTTTTCATTTACATGTCTTGTCAAAGCAGAGATCGTGTCCCCTTATTGCGGGATTCTCATCAATATGGGTTTGGGTAATCCAACCGTGCCGTTTGCACGACCCCTGGGGAATAGGCGAGTTTTAAGGCTCGTGGGGAGATGCTTGACATTCACTGCCTTTATAAGAAGATAAGGATCCACCTTTTTACCCCACACCTTCTTCCTCCCCAGCCCATCCGTCCTCAAGCTCCAGCGCCCAAGCTCCAAGCTTTCCCCTCGCTGCCAAGTACTCCAATCATGTCTAGATCCGGCTCGCAAGGCAAGTGGATGGCCTCCTCCGTGACAGAGAACGACATCAAAGAGCTTCGGGAGGCGAGGTATTTGACAGCAGAGATTAGGCATAGACTCCCTGCCAAAGAGCAAATTATCCCCCACTCCAGAACCTGGTGAGAGGGTCATATTCCTCCCTCACTTTCTCCGCGGACTAGGATTTCCCCTACACCCCTTTGTCCAAGGACTCGTGTTCTATTATGGGCTAGATTTTCACGATCTGGCCCCAAATTCCTTTCTCCACATCTCGGCATTTATCGTCATGTGTGAGGCATTCCTCCGCGTCCCTCCACACTTCGGCCTAGGGCTCAAAATTTTCAATGTGAAGCTAAAGGTGGTCGACGGGCAACACGCGGACTGCGGCAGTGCCATGATAAGCAAACTTCCCAGAGTTATCTGGCCCAAAGGGGCCTTTTTGGATACCATCAATATATGGCAGGAAGAGTGGTTTTACATTACCGAACCCCGCGACACCAAATGGGCAGCCTCCCCTGCATTCAGATTCGGACCCCCGCTGCAGCTTGCGTCCAGGACCAACAAAGGTATGGATTGGGGATCATTCGACGAGGTGTTGATGCTGAAGAAGCGCATCAAAAATATCATAGAGAAAAACACCAGCCTCACAGATGTGATTCAGGTCATGCTCATCTGCTGGTCTCTTCCCTGCCAATGTCGGCCTCTCTGCATGTGGGAGTTCAATCCGGAAGGGCCACGGATCCTGACGGGATTCTTCGGCACGACGCATAAAGCAATCAGGAATCTACTTTTGAAGACTCAAAAGTCACGGCCAGAGACGTCCAAAGACATCGGCCTCGACTGCAATCATCCAGCTTTCCCTGTAAGTGCTATTTTTCCTTACATAACATAGTCAATTAATCAAAAGAGGGGACAGACTGAGAATTCCATCCTATAACACAGGGTTGGTCGAAGAAGGTGGAGCGGATCAGATGTCCAGCTCCATTGCCCGAAAACCCAGCAAATCCCCTTTTAATGAAGTTGCTGGTCCCGGCGCCCTATCAAGCGCCGGAGAAAAAGGTCCGGAAGAAGAGCAAGGAAGCCAAAGATGGCCTCCATTGTAGAGGTACTTCGGACGGGGCGCCCAGAGAGAACGAAACCCATTCCTCCGAGGAGGACGAAGACGAGGAGGAGGAAGAAGAGGAAGAGGAGGCCGACAGCACCCTTTCCCCGAAGGGGAAGAATAAGAAGAAGAGGGCAGCCTCCGAAGACCCGAAGGCGGAGGCGCCCAAAAGGGGAAAATATCCCTTCCAGACGGCTCGGATTCAGACAACGAGGCCATACCCAAGTGGCTCCCCAGGCCGAAGCCCCTTTTCCGAATCAAGAGTATCCGAAGATGTTGTACATAAGTCGGGTTTTGATGAGTTTGGTATTAACGTTTTGAATGGTGCAGGCCGGCCCGCGATCTTCCCCAACAATCATCGGAGGGGAACTCCTTGGATCCAAGGATGATGGAGAGTGAGTCACTTTCGCGAGCCTCCCCACCTCTTGCCAAGGACGACACCGAGGTGTTGTCCCGAAGGGCCTCTCCGGGGCACGAGGCGGTACGGGAAGACACCAAAACGGCGCCAGAAGGTAACACTTCCGTCGTCGAAGACACGGGGGTAACAATCCCCTCGAGGGTCGACAGCGAGTGTCTAGATCAGTCCGACCATCAGCCGGACACTACTCCGGAAACCCAAATGGTTCTGGAGTCGAACAAGCAATCCTCCTTGAGGGAGGGGGGAGTGCCAACTCCTGCGGCAACCTCCACTAGTCCGGAGGCGCCAAATACACTGATGGAGGCACTACAACGAGCTTCCATCATAGAGGAGCACTGGACCCTGATGGGTGTGGTAGTTGAAAAGGTCCAGTCTGCTAAGAACGGACTGAACGAGGCCTTTGCCAGCCTGTTAACAGGCTTCGAGGTATGCAATGTAATATTCCAGAACGCTTTTCATATGAAATGATGCCTGTGTATAGATAGTAGCCCCTGAGACTCTGATCATCTCTTTTGTTAGTAAAAAAGAGGCAGACAGAGGATCAATAATTTTCGCAGGAGCTAATGTACTTCCATATGTTGAAATGTAGGCTTCACTGTTAGCGGCGACCGCCCAGGCCGCTGAGGTATCCGAACTGAAGCGTCGGCTGGGACTGGCCGATGAGGATCTCGTCCGCATCAATAAGGGTTTTGATGAGGCACAGGGTATGTTTTTTTTTAATGTTTCATTCAGGCATGTACCTCTGGAGTTTAAAGCTCATGCGCTGCTATGTGCGTGGTTGCAGGTAGCGCAGCTGTGGTTGAGGCCCTTAGGGGTGAACTTGCCTAGGCCCAAGAGCATGCAAGGGTGAATAAGGCGGCCGCGGAGAAAGCGGCCGAGGACTTGAAGTCCGAACAAGTTGTCCGCTGCCAGTATGAGGAGCGGGTGGCCGAAGTAGAGAAGGCGCTCAAGGATGCCGCCGACAAGTATAAGTCCCTGGAGGAGAAGAGTAAAGCCCAGGAGACCGACCTCGTCAAGGCCCTTAAAGAGGCCGAGGAGGCACGGGCCAAATCCCAAGCGGCACATGAGGAGATGAAGCAAGCCGAACACGTAGCGGCTGGTAAGCCCCCTCTTCTACAGAGTAAATTCGGCAATCAATCGTATGTTTTACTCACGCAACTGTGGGGTGCCCTAGATGTCCTTGTGGATCTTCCGGAGAGCGCTGCTGACGCAGTGCGGTTCTTCCAAGCCCAGGAGGGGCATGCGACAGAGGAGCAATCTGGAGCCAGTTCGTGGCACGGGAGTGCCCCACACTGCTGAATGACCAGATGGCGCAGTGGGCCGAGCTGTATAGGATGTCCGGCGCAGCTATGAGGGACGTCATAGTCTGGCTGTGGCCGACCGAACCCGTTCCAAGCAGCTATTTTGGCCTAGTGCGGCGACTTGTTGACGCCCTGCCCCGTATTGACGCGGTTAAGCGGTCGTCGTGTATAGAAGGTGCGTGGCTGGCTTTTGCCCGTGTCAAGATGCACTAGGCCAAGATGAAGGCCGCCAGCGTGGCCGTTGAAGGTCCGCCCAGAGACAAGATCCACCATACGCCCGAGCGCTATTTCAAAGACGTCCTGGAAGGTGCCCGCTTAATAGAGGGACATTACTCAAAGGACATCTTGTTCGAATGAACTTGTCTGAATGCCTGGATGTTTGTATGAACCAAAGCTTTGTAATATATTTATATTGCTTGTCTTTAAGAGTGTTATTCCTCCTGTGCGGCCGTTGTATACCTGAGAGTTTACCAGCCGTCGGCTTCAGCCCCCACGTAGGTACTACTGGGGTGTTCGGAGTAGCACATGACCGCATGTTAACCCAACGTCTTGGTCCGTAAAGGAGGTGTCAGTGCAGCGAACGAGGCAATCGGACTATGTGGCTTTACCACTCTCACTTAGCCATAGGAGTTTGACGATGGGGTTATAAGATAGCCCCTGGTGCGTATGTAGCTTTTGAACTTAGATGCCTTTAGACGCGTGACTGAACAAAGCCAGACCTTCGGGTAATACGGAAGAAATCACTAGAGATTTAATAAGTCACTGAATTGCTGACTAGCTCTCGCCGCATCACGACTGTCAGTTTTCGGCTTTCTCTACTGAGGTGCTTGGTCGGGCTAGCTGGAAACACAATCGCAGTAGTTCTCCCTTTACTACCTTAGCCGAAAAACGGAACGTAAGGTGGAAAGCACAGGAGCCGGGCAACCCAACTATTGACCAAAGACGTGATCTGGAGCCGATGCATATCAGTATTCGGGACGCCAAAGTATACTCTGAGAGTGTTCGGACTTTCTATTGTTGAAGATATTTATATGGCTTGAATAGAGCCCCTGGAGATTTAAGTTGTACCGAGGCGTATATGCCAATTTGAACATAAAGCGGGAAAACAGAAAAAGGGCCAATACCAAACAAGGCTGGGCGAAACTGTTTCCATTATAATCTGATTGGTACGTCAAAACGTATTGTTACAGAAGATGCGATAAGCATCACGGCTATTTTACATGCCGAGAACAAGGGAAATCTGTGTATAGGTCCTAAAAGCAAAAAAGACGATCTTGAAGATCCTCTGGACACCCTACCGCACGTCTGAGCAGATTTTCACCTTGGCGTATGATCCCTTGAGAGGATCAACAATTGGGAATGCATAAGGGGCCTAGAAGGAGGCCCATGTTACCACCAGAGATTGATGTGGGTTGTAGACAACCTGGAAAATAGAAACAAGAAGAACAAGGTGGAACAATGTGGAGGTCTGGATGGGGTTGAGCCGTACCGTAGTCCATATGTTTAGCATGCCTCTGTCCTTGCCCATGGAATTTTTAACGCGTAGTTATGTACGTGCAGTACGTATGCCGCTATCAGGTTGGGGCATTGGCAGAGGCCGAATTGTTAAGCTAGCTCCAGATGAGTCGGACTGTCGTTTTGCAGGGTAGACCAGACTCGTTTAACAGTGTCCAGGGGCTTGACTGCCAGTGTGGTTTTCGGCTTAGCGAGGCCACCCTACACCTCGGCCCCGAGGGCCGCGGTATGCTCCTCTGTGCGGAGGGAGCGCTCCATGTTTCCATTGACTGTTATAACACCACGTGGTCTAGGGAACTTAAGCTTTAGATAAGCGTAGTGTGGGACTGCATTGAAACGGGCGAAAGCAGTTCGTCCGAGTAGTGTGTGATAGCCACTTTGGAATGGGACAATGTCAAAGATCACGTCTTTGCTCCGGAAGTTATCCGGTGAGCCGAAGACGACCTCCAGTGTTATGGATCCTGTGCAACAGGACTCTACGCCGGGTATTACCCCTTTGAAGGTGGTTTTAGTGGGCTTGATTCTTGATGGATCAATGCCCATTTTACGAACGGTGTCCTGATAGAGCAGATTGAGGTTGCTGCCGACGTCCATAAGGACTCGCGTGAGGTGGAATCCATCGATAATTGGATCGAGAACCAATGCAGCCGAACCCCCATGATGGATACTGATTGGATGGTCTCTGCGATTGAAGGTGATCAGACAGGCTGACCACGGATTAAATTTTGGGGCGACTGGCTCTAAGGCATAGACGTCCCTTAACGCGCGCTTGTGCTCCCGCTTGGGGATATGAGTGACGTAGATCATGTTCGTTGTTTTGACCTCGGGGGGAATTTCTTCTGTCCCCCTTTGTTCTGTGGGCGAGGTTCTTCATCATCGTCCTCGCTGGGCGGCCCTTTCCCCTTGTGTTCGGCGTTGAGCTTGCCAGCCTGTTTAAAGACCCAACAATTTCGGTTGGTATGATTGGCGGGTTTATCGGGGGTGCCATGAATCTGGCAAGGCCGATCGAGTATTCTGTCCAGAATGGATGGACCATCTCTGTTTCCTTTGAATGGCTTCTTCCGCTAACCGGGTTTAGAGCCGCTGAATCCGGCGTTGACCGCCCTGTCTTCGGTATCTTGGTTGTTGCTTCGACGCTTGTGCTTGTTGTGTCGTGGTTTGCCATTGCCATCCCTGGCTTCGGAAGTGCCGGGGTCGCTGGTGCTATTGCTTCTACGAGCCAGCCAGCTATCTTCTCCCGCGCAAAAGCGGGTCATGAGTGCGGTAAGGGCTGCCATGGACTTCAGCTTTCCTGGCCGAGGTGTCGGGCGAGCCACTCATTTCGGACGCTGTGTTTAAAGGCCACGAGGGCTTCGGCATCTGGACAATCCACAATTTGGTTCTTTTTAATCAAGAACCTGGTCCAAAGTTCCCGGGCTTATTCTCCGGGCTGCTGGACTATGTGACTAAGGTCATTGGCGTCTGGAGGCCGAACATAGGTACCTTGGAAGTTGTCTCTGAAGGCGTCCTCCAAGTCTTCCTAGCTTCCAATAGAGTTTTCTGGGAGCCTATTCAGCCAGTGCCGTGCTGGCCCCTTGAGTTTTAGGGGCAGGTACTTGATGGTGTGGAGGTCGTCACCGCGGGCCATGTGAATGTGGAGAAGAAAGTCTTAGATCCATACTGCGGGATCCGTCGTACCATCATATGATTCGATGTTCATGGGTTTAAATCCTTCGGGGAATTGGTGCTCCATAACCTCATCGGTGAAGCATAAGGGGTGTGCGGCGCCTCTGCATCGAGCGATGTCGTGGCGCAGTTCAAATGAAGGCCGAATGCGGTTCTCGGCTCGAGTGAGGTTGTGCCTGTCACGCCAGGCCTGATGGCCGTCCTCTCGTGTCGGAGCACGCCCCCTTGACCCATAGATTGATCTTGTCTGACCGGCTCTACTGTACAGGTCCTTGGATAGGTCATAGGTATAGCCCGGGGCCGCTGCCTCCCAGCCTCGACGGCGGGGTGGCGCGGGTTGGTGTTCGGCGTGGGTAGCCGGTCTGTCCCGTCTACGTGGTGGTCGGTCGGGTTCGTCGGCCGTTTTGTGCTTTGGCGGTATTGGCTCAAGGGCCTCGTCGTCCAATTGAGGTAGTAGCTTACGCTTCGGGTAACTCTTGGTTGGGCGTTCGAGGCCGTATTCCTCGGCTGCCAGGACATTAGTCCATCTGTCATTGAGTATATCCTGTTCAGCTTGAAGCTGCTGCTGGTTCTTTTTCAGGCTTCTCGCAGTGGCGATTAGCCTGCGCTTAAAGCGCTCTTGCTCGAGGGGCTCCTCCGGCACGATTCGCCGAGGCTCACATCCTCTTCGGAGATCAGTAGGTAGATACTATCCTCCGAGTCCTCGTTCCCAATTGGATCATCGGGGTTAGCTTTCCCGTCCTCCAAATCATCATGTTCGGATGTTGGCTCGATAGGGGCTTCGGGGTCTTCGGCATTCTCCGGAGTGTTATTATCTTCGGTGCCGGTATTGCTGTCTTTTTCGTGACGCGATTTTGAGCGGCGCCGCTGTCGTCGATGCTTTGGAGGTGCTTCGGCAGGCTTGTCCTCAACCGGATCCTTCTTGTCGTCGTCGTCATCTTCTTTGGGTGTATCCACCATGTATATATCATATGTGGAGGTGGTCGTCCAACGTCCGGTAAACGGAGGGTTTTTGCCTTGATTGTCTTCGGCATCGTCGTCTATACCGTCGATGTCTTCGGAGGCATGGTCCAGCATGTCGGTTAGATCTTCGACAATGGCTATGAAGTGGGTGATGGGTGGGACATAAAATTCCCCGCTCTCAGCCCCTAGTCCGGGCTGGGCGTAATTTGGAAGCGATTCCTCTAATATGGCGAGGGATTGCACTAAGTCCAGAGCCTCATTTAGGAGCGAGGTTTGGACATAGAGGCGAGAGTCCGTTGGGCCGACCGAGGTGAGGGCCGCCTGGCCGCGCCCGCTTGTGGCAGACCTCGAGAGTTCGGATTTAGAGTCCGAGGGGGAGTCCAGCGCTTTGGCGACAAGGGGAGTTTGGTTCGCCTTTGGGTTTGCTGATGACGTCGTCCCCTCCGGATCTCCGGTAGCGAGTTCCATAATTGCAGGGAGTCCGGCGGGCTCTAAATTCCCGTCTTCGGACCCGGTGGTCCGCTCTGGATCTAAGGTCAGAGCGGCAGTTGGGGCCGCGAATCCTTCGAAGATCAAGTCTCCTCAGATATCGGTGACATAGTTTAGGTTCCCGAAACTGATCTGATGACCAGGGGCGTAGCTGTCGATCTGCTCGAGGTGGCCAATCGAGTTGGCACATAGTGCGAAGCCACCGAATACGAAGATTTGGCCGAGGAAAGTCTCCTCCGAAACAGCATCGTTGTGGATGATTGAACGAGCCAGCGAACCTTTTGTCGACAACATAGAGGAACTCTCAATGAAAGCACCAATGTCGGTGTCAAAACCGGCCGATCTCGAGTAGGGGGTCCCAAACTGTGCGTCTGAGGATCGAAGGTAATAGGAAGCAGGGGACACGATGTTTACCCAGGTTCGGGCCCTCTTGATGGAGGTAATACCCTACTTCCTGCTTGATTGACTTTGATGAGTACAGGGGTTACAAGAGTTGATCTACCTCGAGATTGTAATGGCTAAACCCTAGATGTCTAGCCTGTATGATTGTGATTGTCTCTACGGACTAAACCCTCCGGTTTATATAGACACCCGAGGGGACTAGGGTTACACAGAGTTGGTTTACATAAAAAGGAATCTTCATATCCGAATGCCAAGCTTGCCATCCACGCAAAGGGGAGTCCCATCCGGACACGGGGGGAAGCCTTCCATCTCGTATATTCACAGCCCTCCAGTCCGGCCCATGTCACATAGCCCGGACGCCTGGGGACCTCCTAATCCAGGACTCCCTTAGCCCCCAAGGGCCGGCTTAAACTGATAAGTTGAGCCGGGACTTATAGTCACATAAGAAATCCAAACATGTAGCCCCCAAGGGCCGGCTTAATCTGATAAGATACGCCGGGTCTCAATAAAAATGTGAATTGACCCACATTAGCCCCCAAGTGCCAAGTAGAGTACTTGTAGTGTGCTTGGGACTTTAACAGAATAATAGCACCAATAATTAATCCTTGCTTTGTAACCGTCACTTCATCATTGTATTTCAGGTAGAATTGAGCATGAAGGAATCGCAAGTGGGCGATTTGAGGAAGAATATAAAGTTGCAACAGGCAGAGACGTCCAAGGCCAAGTTTGAGCTGAAAAATTCTTTGGAGTAAAATGAGAAGCTGAAGGCAAGTTTTGATGCTGAAAGAGCCGCCTCGGAGACTGACAAGGCTGCGCTGGCGAAAAGGGCCGAAGATGCTGAAGCTGCACTTAAGCCAGTGACTGGAGAGTTATCCGGCTTAAAACAACACATTATTCAAATGTCAGTCGCCATCTTCGGTAAGTATAACATGTCAATCCAATTCTTTAACCCGCCATGAGGCAGCAGGGCGCGCCCAGAGCATAGGCGCGCCCCCCACCCTCGTGGGCCCCTCGTAGCTCCACCGACCTACTTTTTTCGCCTATATATACTCTTATACCCTGAAACCATCGAGGGGAGCCACGAAACACCTTTTCCACCGCCGCAACCTTCTGTACTCGTGAGATCCCATCTTGGGGCCTTTTCCGGCGATCTGCCGGAGGGGGATTCGATCACGGAGGGCTTCTACATCAACATCATAGCCTCTCCGATGATGTGTGAGTAGTTTACCACAGACCTTCAGGTCCATAGTTATTAGCTAGATGGCTTCTTCTCTCTCTTTGGATCTCAATATGAAGTTCTCCTCGATCTTCTTGGAGATCTATTCAATGTAATTCTTTTTGCGGTGTGTTTTTTGAGATCCGATGAATTGTGGGTTTATGATCAAGATTATCTATGAACAATATTTGGTTCTTCTCTGAATTCTTATATGCATGATTTAATATCTTTGCAAGTCTCTTCGAATTATCGGTTTTGTTTGGCCTACTAGATTGATCTTTCTTGCAATGGGAGAAGTGCTTAGCTTTGGGTTCAATCTTGCGGTGCTCGATCCCAGTGACAGAAAGGGAACCGACACGTATTGTATTGTTGCCATTGAGGATAAAAAGGTGGGTTTTATATCATATTGCTTGAGTTTATCCCTCTACATCATGTCATCTTGCCTAATGTGTTACTCTGTTCTTATGAACTTAATACTCTAGATGCATGCTGGATAGCGGTCGATGTGTGGAGTAATAGTAGTAGATGCAGAATCGTTTCGGTCTACTTGACACGGACGTGATGCCTATATTCATGATCGTGCCTAGATATTCTCATAACTATGCACTTTTCTATCAATTGCTTGGCAGTAATTTGTTCACCCACCATAATATATGCTATCTTGAGAGAAGCCACTAGTGAAACCTATGGCCCCCGGGTCTACTTTACATCATATAGGTTTCTGATCTATAATTCTAGTTTATTATTCTGCAATCTTTATTTTCCAATCTATACAACAAAAATACCAAAAATATTTATCTTATTATCTTTATTAGATCTCACTTTTGCAAGTGGCCGTGAAGGGATTGACAACCCCTTTATCGCGTTGGTTGCAAGGTTCTTGATTGTTTGTGCACGTACTAGGCGATTTGCGTGTAGTCTCCTACTAGATTGATACCTTGGTTCTCAGAAACTAAGGGAAACACTTACGCTACTTTGCTGCATCACCCTTTCCTCTTCAAGGGAAAACCAATGCATGCTCAAGAGGTAGCATGGCCTGTAAGCTGGTAGAAGAGTTAAACTTGAATAAATACACGGCGGCTTACGCTGGCAATAATCAAAAGATTAAACTGTCATCCCATGACGTGGACAATCTCATTCCTCCTCGGCATAAGCACATCTTTTCTCCTGACGTCGATCATTTTATTATTCTCAATGATGAAGCCACTTTCGAAGCTTTAACCGGCATCGACTGGATAACGGTTGATCTTCAGATGATCAACGAAGAAAAGCCGGCGCAGGATGACCCAGAGTCGTCAACTCGCCAAGAAGGAAACCAATGACGAACCCGACGGCTCTCAAGCCAGGGTATAAGAGTGCCCTTTCAGAAAATACTATGTCAAACTTGTGGGCTCATGATGGCCTTGTAATAGGCTAGGGTAAAACAATGATCCGCCATGTCATGCATTCGTGCATGTTGATCGTAACTGTTGAAACACCAGTTTTAATCTTTTATGATGGGCTTGATCTTAATCATTCATACGAGCCATAGCAACTCTCTTACTTGTGTGTAAAATTCTGCATGCCCTGCCAAAAGAAATTAAACATATGCTTTGGCGACTTGACGTCAAAAACCATGGCGGGTGACAACTCAAACATACATAGCCTAAGTGATTACAGAATAATCAAGGCCAGCCAAGATGACTTAAAGTCAAAAATTAGGGCGGGTTACCAAACCTCGAATATTCATATAACAATTGAAAACATACCTGTAGATTTGGATCATACGGACGGCTTACACATCATATCTAGTGCGGGTGACAACCCTAAAAAGCCTGTAATCACATGACCCCAATTGCTCAAACCAAATCACACTATTGACGTAAAGTCCAGAGCCAGGGCGGGTTGCCAAACCTGAAATACTCAAACATGAGTCATACAACCGGAGCTTTATAACCCGGATTGTCAAAATTCACTTAACAAAAAAATCAAAAACAAATCTGAAGGGTTCAAAAGAGAAAATTCAAAAAATCTCAAATAATTGTCTGGCCAGCTTACCAAAGCACGACCAAACAAACTGGCTCACAGGGCCATGTGCTTTCAAAGGCCGCACAACCTATTGAGTTAATCCTAGCTCACTGTAAGCCAGCTCTCACGTGAAACAAGCCGTCGTTTTAACCTTAACGAGTTCAGGGTCTTGAAAAAGATTGATTGTTAAGAGTTCGACGGGTCACCTGGCTGACTAGCAAGTTGCAAACAGGAGGGATAACTCATAATTCGGCGTCCATGCCTGGTAAAGAGGGTATGAAAGCTAAACCCGGTGGGTTGGAAGCCCCCAAGTGACTTCATGACCAAACAATACAGACTCAGATACACAGAAATGAAACAACAGAGGCCCTGAATTATCGGAGATGCCGACTTTATTATATTGATCATAAAATATATACACCGACCAATGTATGTACAAAGACGAGAGTCGGTGGCTCGGGTGTAATAAGGCCGAAGATGAGCAATATTCCAGGGCCAGCGGGTCTCCTCTTCTGACTTGCGTGAATCCTTGTGCTCTCGTATATCAATGAGGTAATATGACCCGTTATTCAGGTTCTTGCTGACCACAAAGGGTCCTTCCCAAGGTGGGGATAACTTGTGCATATGTTTGATCTTGGATTAGCCGGAGCACCAAGTCGCCTTCTTGAAACGCCCGGGTCTTAACTCTGCAGCTATGATAGCGACGCAGGTCTTGTTGATATATCGCCGAACGAGCCACCTCCAGGTCATGCTCCTCATCCAAAGCATCGAGTGTGTTTTGACGTGCTATTTCATTGTCAGCTTCAACATAAGCCGCCACACGAGGCGAGTCATGACAAATATCACTTGGAAGAACCGCCTCTACACCATAAACCATGAAGAAAGGTGTATAGCATGTTGACCTGTTGGGGGTGGTATTGATACTCCAGAGTACCGAAGGTAACTCCTCAACCCAACAACCCGGTGTTCGCTTCAAAGTAACCATAAGCTGGGGTTTTATGCCTCTCAAACATTCTTGGTTAACTCTCTCAGCTTGACCATAGACTGCGGATGAGCCACATAAGAGACATCAAGACAAATATGCTCTCGCTGACAGAACTCCTTCATAGCACCCTTAGATAAATTAGTGCCATTATCATTAATAATACTATGAGGGTAACCAAAACGGAAGATCGGCTTTTTAACAAACTGGACTGCAGTCGCCGCATCACACTTGCTGACCGGCTCTGCTTCAACCCACTTGGTAAATTTGTCAACCGCCACCAAGAGGTGGGTTTTCTTATATTTAGACCTCTTGAAAGGTTCAATCATATCAATCCCCCAGACTGCAAACATCCAAGTAATTGGAATCATTATCAACTCTTGAGCCGGCACATGAGCCCGTCGAGAAAACTTCTGACAGCCATCACATTTACTGACGATGTCCTCTACATCAGCATGAGCCATCAACCAATAAAACCCATGATGAAAAGCTTTGGCTACTAAAGATTTTGAGCCGGCATGATGACCACAATCGCCTTCATGAATCTCACGCAAGATCTCACGGCCCTCTTCGGGAGAAACACAACGCTAGAAGATACCTGTTATGCTACGTCGGTGTAACTCGCCATTGACAATAGTCATAGACTTAGACCGTCGGGTTATCTACCTGGTCAAAGTTTCATCCTCAGGTAACTCACCTGGGTCATATAAGCTAAGTAGGGAAGTGTCCAATCAGGAATAGCATGGAGAGTCGTCACCCACTGCGGCTCCGTGTCAGGAATAGCAAGATCCTCTTTTGATGGTACCTTGACTGAAGCATTATGTAACACGTCAAGAAACACATTAGGGGGTACCGGCTTACGTTGGGACCCTAGCTGGCTCAAGGCATCAGTCGCCTCATTTTTCCTTTGATCAAGGTGCTCCACCTGATAACCCTTGAAATGACCAGCAATATTATCAACCGCCCGGTGATAAGCCACCATGAGCGGGTCTTTGGAATCCCATGTACCTGAAACTTGCTGAGCCACAAGGTCTGAGTTACCAAAACACCTAAACCGGCTCAAATTCTTTAGCCATGCGAAGGTCGTGGAGTAAAGCCTCATGTTCAACTGCATTGTTAGTACAAGGAAACATTAGCCTCAAAACATAGCAAAACTTGTCACCTCGTGGGGAAGTTAAAATGAACCCAGCCCCCGAGCCTTCTAGCTGCCTGGACCCATCAAAGTGAATTGTCCAATATGTGTTATCAGGCCTCTCCTCATGCGTCTACAACTCCGTCTAGTCATTGATGAAATCCACTAGAGCCTGAGATTTGATAGCTGTTCTTGGCACATATTTCAGACCATGAGGTCCGAGTTCTATTGCCCACTTAGCAACCCGGCCTGTGGCCTCCCTATTTTGAATGATGTCTCCTAAAGGGGCAGAGTTGACCACAGTAATAGGATGGCCAAGAAAATAACGCTTCAGCTTGCGACTCGCCATGAACACTCCATATACCAACTTCTGCCCGTGTGGGTATCGTTGTTTGGACTCAATCAATACCTCACTGACATAATAAGTTGGCCTCTGGACTAGGTACTCCTTACCCGTCTCCTTGCGCTCCACCACAATCGACACACTGACAGCCTTACTGTTAGCCACCACATATAGGAGCAAGGGTTCTTTTTCAATGGGAGCCGCAAGGACGGGCGGCTCAGCTAATTGCTTTTTGAGCTCCTCAAATGCTTTATTAGCAGCATCACTCCAGACAAAATGATCTATTTTCTTCATCATCTGATATAAGGGAATGGCCTTATCTCCCACGCAGCTTATGAACCGGCTTAGAGCCGTGATACGACCCGCTAGGCGCTGGACGTCATTGACACACGCCGGCTTAGCCAATGAAGTAATAGCCTTAATCTTCTTCGGGTTAGCTTCAATACCTCTCTCTGAGACTAGAAAACCCAAGAGCTTGCCTGCAGGTACACCAAAAACACACTTGGCCGGGTTAAGCATCATCTTATAGACCCGAAGATTGTCAAAAGTCTCCCCTAGATCATCCAAGAGCATCTCCTTTTTCCTGGATTTAACCACAATATCATCCACATAAGCATGCACATTACGCCCAATTTGACTATGAAAGCAATTTTGAACACAGCGTTGATAAGTCGCCTGGGCACTCTTGAGCCCAAAAGGCATAGAGACATAGCAGAAAGCTCCAAAAGGTGTGATGAAAGTCATCTTCTCTTGGTCTTTAACTGCCATTTTGATCTGATGATAACCAGAATAAGCGTCAAGGAAACATAAGCTCTCACAACCTGCCGTAGCCTCAATAATCTAGTCAATGCGAGGGGGAGCAAATGGATCGGCTGGACAAGCCTTGTTCAGATCAGTGTAATTAACACACATATGCCAGGTGTCGTTTTTCTTAAGTACCAACACCGGGTTAGCTAATCACTCAGGGTGAAAGACTTCAATGATGAACCCAGCTGCCAAGAGCCAGGCCACTTCTTCTCCAATAGCCTTACACCACTCTTCATTGAAATGACGAAGGAATTGTTTGACTGGCTTACATTTAGGATCAACATTAAGAGTGTGCTCGGTGAATTCTCTCGGTACACCTGGCATGTCAGAAGGTTTCCATGCAAAGATGTCTCGGTTCTCACGGATGAACTCGATGAGCGCGCTTTCCTATTTAGGATCCATATTAGCCCCTATTGTGAACTGCTGAGATGAGTCGCCAGGGACAAAGTCAACCTACTTAGTATCATCAGCCGACTTAAACTTCAACAGGGGGTCTTGCTCTGTGGTGGGCTTCTTCAAAGGGGTCATATCAGCCGGGTCAACATTATCCTTATTAAACTTAAGCTCCTCAGTAGCATAGGCTGATTCAGCATAGGCAGCATATCCTTCCTCGCATTCCAATGCAATTCTTCGATCACCATGGACTGTGATCATGCCCTTACGCATTGGCATTTTAACCTGCAAATAAATGTAACAAGGTCGTGCCATGAACTTGGCATAAGCCGGCCGTCCAAACAAGGCATGATAAGGGCTCTTGATTTTAACCACTTCAAACCATAACGTCTCTGCTCTGTAATCATAGTCATCGCCAAAAGCCACTTCCAAGGCAATATTCCCCGCTGGGTATGCCGACTTACCAGGGACCACACCATGAAAAATTGTAGAGGACGGCTTAAGCTCCTTATCAGTTAAATTCGTCCAGCGAAAAGTATCATAATAAAGGATATTGATACTACTGCCCCCGTCCATGAGCACTTTAGTTAATTTATAACACCCAACCTGAGGGGCTACCACCAACGCTAGTTGACCTGATTATCAACCCGGGGCGGGTGATCCTCTCGACTCCATGTGATTGGCTGCTCTGACCATCGCAAGTATTGAGCTACCGCCGGCTCAACTGAACTGATCTCGTGCTTATGAACCTTCTGATCTCTCTTGCAAAGACTTGTGGTGAAAACATGATACTGGCCACCGTTAAGCGTCTTTGGATTATTTTGGTATCCTGATTAATGCTGCTGGTTACCCTGACAATACTGTTGGCTATAACCACCCTGGTTGCCCTGTCCTTGATACCCATAATTTGAGCCGCCACCACCAAAACCGGGCCCCTGTGAGCCGGACCCTAACTTGCCAGGCGGGCCATTATTGTTGCCATGATTCTGATTGAAGTTGGAATTCTTGTACTCTCTCATGATGAAACAATCCTTCCAAGCGTGAGCCGCTGGTTTATTGGGAAGACTTTATTTTGGCCAAGGTTTGTTCATCATCACCTCAAGATTAAACCTTAGCCCTCCGAAGGCCTGCTTACCATTGCCATTACAGCGCTGGTTTTTATATCCAGTATTGGTGTTAGCTACCAGATCTGACCCGCCATCATGTTATCTGCGCTTACCACCGTTACTCTGGTTGTGACCGTTATGCCCTGTTACGTTCTGCTGCGGACCCTTACCATTACCACTCTTCTTTCCCTTGTTGGATTTTTCATCATCAGATCCAAGATCTTTGGTGGTGTCAGAGTCGGCATACTTGATGAGAGCCGCCATGAGCTCTCCCATGTCACTACAGTGACATTTAAGCCGCCAGAGCTTTTGCTTGAGGGGGGTAAAGTGACAATTCTTCTCCAGAATCAAAACAGCAAAGCCTGCCGCAATGCTATCCGATGAGTGGATAATAGCTTAGACCCAGCGAACCCAATGGTGGGCCGGCTCATACTCCCATTGCACGAAGTTGTCCAGGTCAATAATCGACAGAGGCTGCTTACACGTTCCCTTAAAATTCTGAATGAAGCGCGCCTTCAACTTAGCTCATGAATTGATGGAATTGGCGGGTAATCCTTTCAACCAGGTACGAGCCGGTCCATCCAACATCATGGTGAAGTACTTGGCACATACAATATCATTAACATCCAGCATCTCCATAGCGAGTTCATAGCTTTCAATCCAAGCCTCAGGTGGAAGATCAGCTGTGTAGTTAGGCACCTTACGAGGAGCCTTAAAATCCTTGGGCAAATGTTCATTGCGTAGGGCCAGTACTAGACACGGCACGCCAACTGTCCTGGAAGTCATCCCAGCTGCAACGGTTGCCGAAGGGTGTACTGGAGACCGCTGATGAGCCCCCAATTGAGCTGCCAATTCTGCCTCATGACGGGCTCTAGCCTGCCCCGCAAGGGCATGAGCATTCTTCAGCATATTGTCATCTCGGGGTGGGTTAGGCCCACGAGGCAGGTCATCATTACGGGGCGGGTTACGACACCGCTCGCTGCTGCAAACCGCTGGTGACTCAATGCGTCGGCTGTAGCTTCGACTTGGGTGGGGAGTTAAGTGGACACGCTCACGACTGTACGAATAAGCAGCCTGCTGTGCTATAGCCGTCTGAAGAAGCTCCACCGTGTTCTGGGTCTCTATCGCCGCTGGAGACTCACCTTCGATTGGGATAGCTGCCAACCGTGTGGCTACTGCTATCATGTTATCCACTGGGTTAGAATAATGGCCAGAGGGTGTTGGAACCCGCCGAGGGGGGTCAGATTCCGATGGGGCGGGTCTGGCACACGAGGCTGAGCCGCTGCTCCGGTTCCTAGCGCCTCCGCAACTCGGGTTACACCGGGCGGGTTACTCGTTCCTGTCCCAGGTGTGTTAAAAAGATTCCGTCCCTCAAACTGTGAAGGTAGGCGGCTATGGTGCCTCCTTCGAAGAACAACATTGGACGCGTTCTGATCCAGCCTTAGACGAAAAGCCTCTACTCTTATCCGCTATGACTCAACCTCCAAGGAAGCCCGCTCTGTCGCCATCCTGGCATTCTCTGCATTAAGATCCTCTTGGGACTTGGCCACCTCACCCCGCACCTTTGCCACCTCTACATTATGTTGCGCTTGATTCACCCGAGTTACCTCTGCAGCTAACAGAGTTGCCAAAGCATCCAAGAGCTCAGATAAGACTTGAGCCAGCGGCCGTACTGAGCCGCTCTCCCCAGCTGTCGCGGCAGCAGTCGAGTCGGATGTCATGGTCGCAGTCTTTGATGAATTTAGCATTGGTTGCGCACCGGCCATAAAAATAATAGCCCTGCTCGGTGGCTCATAGGGATCCGGAATACTGTCACCATCGGAATAGCCCCCAAGCCCACCATCTTAAAGTTGATAGATTGACTCGGTTTCTCCAGTTGAGGACTCATCACCTGAATAGATGGTCGTCTCTCCACCAGATGCAGATCCTTTCTCTAGATCCGTCCCATGAACAAAGCCCACAAAGACGTGCTTCCGGCTAGGTTGACCCCTGGTGGGTCGCACGCGCTGAGCCATCTCGACGATGTCGGTGCAGGCGTCTGGCTCAGGCTCTGACTCGCCGATTTTGCCGATGAAGACATGAATTCACCAAAGGGGACCTGGTACACGTACTCTATTGAGTCATCCTCGGGGGCCCAGCCAGCATCGTCGATGTAGATCTTGCCGCGGCGACTCTTGGTCATCCGGCCTACGGCGTATCCTTCGATCCTTGAGAAATTGTCCTTCAAGAACTCGAAACCACCGTGCTCTGGCCCCATGGTGGGCGCCAATTGTCATGGATTTAACACGGCAGATGCCCTTGTGAAAGGACTTAGGTGTGGAGCCATCGCAATGTAGGTTAGCTTGAAGGGGTTGAACGGGACAAAGAACACAAGAATTTACCCAGGTTCGGCCCCTCACAACGAGGTAAAAGCCTACGTCCTGCTTCTAGTTGTATTGCTTGAGTTTCGATTACAAGGGAGCGATTACGCATGACCTAGCTATCGATCAGTTGTTTCTTGAGTTAACCCGCCGCCGGGTCTCGCCTTTATATGCACAGGTCAAGGCCCGGCGGCTTACAAGAGTCTGAGCCGGATCACACAACATGACCAGCCTGGTTTCTAAGTCGCCTTGCCTTACCAGGCAAGTCATCATCGGGCGGCTCATACTTCCGGGTCTTGGGCCAGCACCTAAGCATGCCTCTTAAGCCGCCGCCTTCCTGCCACGTCTTCTTGAGCCTTCTTGGGCCTTCTTCCTATTAAGTCGCCAACAGTGTAACCCAGCCCCTCCTGGGCGGGTCACACCTCGGGGTTATATCCCCAACAAGTATGGTACTAAACTTCCCACCACTTGCCATGCACCAAAATGGACCTTAGAGATTAACCAGGCATTATGGTATTATATGGGCCTAAGCCCATCTATAATCCAACACAACAAACACCAGAAATAACAAAATTACATCCAGATCTGTAGACCACCTAGCGACGACCTCAAGCACCGAAGTGATCCAAAGGCGCTCCAACGTCATCGCCCCTCCCTCACCGGAGCTTGGAGTTCATCATGCTAAGGCCCGATAGTACCAACGCACCAGAACAACAACCAACATCGTGAAGAGAAGCGTAGGTCAAAAGAATCCAACCTGAATACACACAAACGTAGACAAACAAAGACATATCTGAACAGATCCACCAAAAACAAATCCACCGAAGACACAACTCCACATGCCTCCCCGACGATGCTAGGTGCACCACTGGGATGGGGGGTCTTATTTCATCTTTCGGGAGCTGCCGCCGTCTCACCTTTCTGAGCAGAACACAAACACTAACAAAACTCAAAGAAACATAAAAATGGAGCCCTCCCGCTGTCAAGGGCCATGATACACTGCATCCCCATGGCCCTAAGGCCGCAGGAGACGAGGTAGATTGGCAGCGCCGCCGACGGGAGGCGGAAACCTTAGTCGCTTGTTTGCTAGGGAGGAGATACGAGTGGTGCGCCCCATATGCCCAAATAATATATTTTCTGAATACAAATGCAGATGCTCACATACACGCACATATACTCGCCCTTGTAAACGCATGCACGCACACCCAGGGGCGGATCAAGTCTAGCAGACCGCCCATGCCACCTTAACTTTGCTACAGAATACAAAGGATTTGGGCCTCATGCCTCGGGTCTGGGCCTGGGCCTTAGATTTGCCACTATGCACACCCTACCCTTATTCATTCCAACTCCACTTATTTCAACTTGCAACTATATCACCTCGTCATGCCACATGCATGAAAAAACCCAACATTAATATTCATCAATCGCATGCTACTTATGACCAACTATAACTGTCTCAACATGCAACTATGCCATTTCAGGATGGTGAACGTTCTCGACCGGCTACGACTTGTGCTGGTCATGTGTGCGCCATGCAGTCAGTTTTGATCATGCATCCCACGCCAAACACATCTCTAATACACGTACACGCATATCCCTTTGGGCCCCACACCCGCCTCCTCCTTATCCATTCAGATCCTCTCCCACTCATTTCTCCCGCGCCCGCCTTCCTTAAGAGAAGTCGATGCTTGCAACTGTAGGATCAAAAGTAGTCCTAGAGGGGGATGATTAGACTACTTGACCAAATAAAAACCTAGCCTTATCCCAGTTTTAGTTGTAGACAAGTTTTAGCAATTCTACCAAGTCAAGCAACGCCCTACAAATGCAAGTCTAAGAGTTGTGAAGCGGAAAGTAAAGACTTCGCATATGAATTTAAAGGAGGGGATTGGAGATATCAAATGCAATGAAGACACAGTGTTTTCGGCGTGGTTCCGATAGATGGTGCTATCGTACATCCACGTTGATAGACACTTCAACCGACAGAGGGTAACGGATGTGCGAGTCCACGGAGGGATCCACCCACGAAGGGTCCACGAAGAAGCAACCTTGTCTATTCCACCATGGCTTACGCCCACGAAGGACTAGCCTTACTCGGGGTATATCTTCATGAAGTAGGCGATCTCCTTGCCCTTAAAAATTCATTGGTTCAACTCCACATGATCTTGGAGGCTCCCAAATGATACCTAACCAATCTAGGAGAGACCACTCTCCAAAAGGTAATAGATATTGTTGTTGATGATGGACTCCTTGCTCTTGTGCTCCAAAAGGTAGCCTCCTCAACGCTCAATCAATCTCTCACAGATTTGGCTTGGGGTAGGAGAAGGATTGGAGTGGAAAGCAACTTGGGGAGGCTAGAAATCAAGGTTCAAATGGTTGGCTTGGAATCCCTTGATCTCAACACAAGTGTAGGTGGTTCTCTCTCAGAAAATAAATGTGGGGAGTGTAGTTTCATCCTAGTTGCTCTCTCTAAGAGTAGGTGGTGGTGGAGGGATATATATAGCCATCACTAAAGATCCAGTCGTTACAAAATTTATGCATAATTCGGTAACACCGAAAGTAAATCTCAGTGAGACCGAACAGTGTAAAAGATTCGAACGTTAGACATTTCAGTGAGACCAGATGAATCCACACGGTGAGACCGATATGTGATGACCTAAGTAGATTTCTCATCTTGGTAATTCTGACTAGTTCAACTCGATAATTCTGAAATGAACACGATGAGTTACAGAAACTTGGTCACTGCAGTTCGGTGAGACCAAATGTCATCTCGGTAGAACCGAGTTTCTAGGATTTGGCTTATGGCTCTGTCTTGTGTATCTCGGTGGGTCCGGATAAGAGTGTTTTGGTAGGACAGAGATTTGGCTTAGGGTTTTCGACATATTGGATATGGAGAAAGTGGTTGAGGGTTTTGGAGCAATATCTTCAAGCACTTGAGCAAATGATTCATGATCGAAACCTCATCCCCTTTTAATAGTATTGGTTTTCCTATTCTTAATGTGATCCTTGATCACTTAACCAAAAATGTAGAGTCTTGAAGCTTTTGACAATGTATGTCCTTGGCATTTTGAGGGGTCCACAATCACATGTCCTTCCCATGACAATATTGAACTTTCATGAAATTATCTTTGAATAGGCATTAGTTCAATGACATATATGTTGTTATTAATTTCCAAAACCACCTGGGGATTAGTTGCACTTTCAACAACCTTTGCACTTGGCGCTCCAACCTAGTTGAGAGGAAACAACGTTCAAGTTATGATTCTAATTTCGGTGAATTTCATGTGATCATCATTAGGAGAAGCAATCTCAAAGTGGTTATTGATGGGCATGTTGAGGACAACCATTACGTTGTTGATTTCTTGAAAGAGAGCACTCATTTTGTAACATGCCTAATGGCCAAGGCCAATGTGGGGTGGCTATGACATCTTAGGCTAGACCATGTGGGTATGGGAGATTTTACAAGCTCTATTAAAGGTGGAGCACATCCTTGGACTAACCGATGTGTCTATTTCCAAAGATCGTCCTTGTAGTGCTTGCATTGCTGGAAAACTACATGAAAAGAAGCATAAGTTGAAGACTATCATCTCAATGTCGACGCCCCCTTGAATCTCTTTGGACCTCCATCTTATGATAGCTTGGGTGGGAGGAGGTATTGTCTTGTTATTGTCGACAATTATACAAGATATAGATAGGTGTTCTTTCTCAGTACTTAAGATGAAACACAAGGCACCTTCATTGAATTTGCCAAAATTTGTCATGTTGACGCCAATTCGATAATGATATGATGGAAATTCGAAATGACAATGACACTCATGACCCACAAGTATAGGGGATCAATCGTAGTCCTTTTGATAAGTAAGAGTGTCGAACCCAACGAGGAGTAGAAGGAAATGACAAGCGGTTTTCATCAAGGTATTTTCTGCAAGCACTGAAATTATCAGTAACGAGTAGTTTGATAGCAAGATAATTTGTAATAAGTGACAAGTAGCAATAGCAACTAAGGTGCAGCAAGGTAGCCCGATCCTTTTTGTAGCAAAGGAGTGGCCGGAACGGTCTCCTATAATAAGAAAAGCGTTCTTGAGGACACACGGGAATTTCATCTAGTCACTTTCATCATGTTTGTTTAGTTTGCGTTCACTACTTTGATAATTTGATATGTGGGTGAACCGATGCTTGGGCGTTGCTCTTACTTTAACAAGCCTCCCACTTATGATTAACCTCTCTCGCAAGCACCCGCAACTACGAAAGAAGAATTAAGATAAATCTAACCATAGCATTAAACATATGGATCCAAATCAGCCCCTTACGGAATAGCGCATAAACTAGGGTTTAAGCTTCTGTCACTCTAGCAACCCATCATCTAATAACTACTCCACAATGCATTCCCTTAGGCCCAAGTATGGTGAAGTGTCATGTAGTCGACGTACACATAACACCACAAAGGGAAACAACAACATATATATCATCAAAATATCGAATGAATACCAAATTCGCATGATTACTTATGACAAGATTTCTCCCACGGTCCTCAAGAACAAAAGTAACTACTCACGAATCATATTCATGTTCAAGATCAGAGGAGTATTGAATAGCATAATGGATCTGAACATATAATCTTCCACCGAATAAACCAACTAGCATCAACTACAAGATGTAATCAACACTACTAGCAACCCACAGGTACCAATCTGAGGTTTTGACAAAAAGATTGGATACAAGAGATGAACTAGGGTTTGAGATGGGATGGTGTTGGTGAAGATGTTGATGAAGATTCGTCCTCCCAGGGTGAGAGAGTTGTTGGTGATGCCGATGGCTTCGATTTCCCCCTCCCGGAGGGAAGTATCCCGGCGGAATCGCTCCCCGGGAGAGCAAAAGTGCTCCTGCCCAAGTTCCGCCTTGAGACGGCGACGCTCTATCCCGAAAGTCATCTCCTTATTTTTTCTAGGCAAATGGGCTTATATACCAGAAGATGGGCACCGGAGGCTGGCTAGGGTGGGCGCGCCTACCTGGGTGGCCCCCTCTGGTATTTCTTTCTTCCAATATTTTTATTTATTACAAAACAATTCTCCATGAAATTTCAGCACATTTGGAGATGTGCAGAACAGGTATCTCTGACATAGCTTTTACAGGCCCAGAATTCCAGCTGCCGGCAATCTCCCTCTTCATGTAAATCTTGCAAATTAAGAGAGAAAGGCATTAGAATGATACTACAAAGTATTATATTGGCCAAAAACATTATAAATAACAGTAGGAAATCATGATGCAAAATGAACGTATCAGACACCGAGTTCAAGAATTACACTACGAACGAGTTCTTTAGTGATGAGGGGATCAAGCATTAGTATGCCGTGACCTACACTCGACAAAATGGTGTTACGAGGAGGAAGAACTAGACTCTTGTAGAGTTGGCTAGGACCATGTTTGATGAGTATAAATCTCCATGGGCCGAAGCAATCAACACTGCGTGTCATGCTTCATACCGATTTTTATCTCCACAAGCTCAAGAATGAGACCCCTTATGAACTCCTAATGGGAAAAAGCCTATTATCAAATGCTTTCGAGTATTCAGTTGTAAGTGTTTTGTTCTCAACAAGAAAAATCGACTAGCTAAATTTGAGCCTAAAACTAGTTTGTTGGATATGCATCAAATTCTCATTATTACCATGTTCTTAATAAATCTACCAGGTGTATTGAGGAAACGATAAATGTGGAGTTTGATGAATATAATGGTTCTCGTCTGAGAAATTTTTTTCCTATTGTTGTAAGTGATGAGGCTCCTTCACAAGTTATAAGTACTATATGCACATTCGTCCACAAGAAATACCCCCAAGTTCAAGTAGAAGGAGTAAGAGCCCCTCTTGTGGATTCTTCACAAGGGAAGTTATCACCCCCAACAGAAGTGCATAATGCTATGGGAGATCATGCACCTACCCAAGAACAAGATCAAGCCCCTCAGGTTCCTGAGCAAGATCAAGGGTAATCTCAACCTAGTGGTAATGGACCAAACACTGAGCTCAAGTGCAAGTTCAAGCTACTCCTCCACGATCACAACCTAATGAAGATGAACTTGAGAAGAAGAAGCAAAGAGTATCATTGAAGCTCAAAACTTTACAGCACCTCACAACAACATTCTTTGGAGCATTACAAAAGGGGTAGCTACTCGTAAACGTTTGGCAAACTTTTGTGAACATCACTCTTTTGTCTCTTGTTTTGAGACTCTTAAGGTAAAAGATGCTCTAGATGGCCTAGATTTGGTTGATGTTATGCATGAGGAACTCAACAATTTCACCCGCAACAAAGTTTGGTCTCTTGTGGAGATGTCCCAAGAAAGAGATCATAAAGTCATTGGGACCAAATGGGTTTTCAAGAACAAACAAGATGAGCATGGATAAGTTACAAAAAACAAGGCAAGGTTAGTGGCATGAGGGTTCACCCAAATCAAAGGTTTGGATTTTGATAAAACCTTGCCGCCGCTGCACGTCTTGAGTCCATACGTATCTTGTTTGCATATCATCATGATTTCAAATTATATCAAATAAATGTTAAGCATGCATTTCTTAATGGTCCTCTTAATGAGTTGGTCAAGACACCCCCCAGTTTTGAGAACTCGATCACCCCACTCACGTACCTTATGACATATGACATTTTTAGGCAAGAAGGGGTTTCAGATCAGGTTAATAGATTACAATCTTAAGAAAAAGGGTAGAAGGAGAATTGTTTGTATGCCAATATCTAAACCGTTATATATTTGGGAACACTGAGAGTAGTACATCCATGTATGCAATGGCTTGCGACACAAAACTACAAGAATGAAGGGAAATGCTATGAACATTCAATAGAATGACGTACTCAAATGTGTACAGTTAAAACGTTCTGACTTTGACTACCATATATAAACATTAACTGGGCTGGTCAAGTGAAGATAGTATGTCAATTTGTCATAAGAATATTTTCATAACATCAACTTTTTTTAAAAAAATACCAACTTTTTCTTGTGAAATTCTACGTTCAAATTGTATACTGTGAAAACCTAAAACATGCAGCGTTGAACAGAAAGGCTAACGACCACTACCCGCCACATGCTGTCAATCATGTGAAGGTGGGTACAAAAGGAGGCACAAGATCCTCGGGTTCTCAGACCTAACATGAATGATATGTATCCCTGGAAGCCAAAACAGGTTAGCCAAAAGGAAAAACTACGCTCGCATGCAGCCGCTCCCTGCAGAAAATTTGAACGCCAGCTATTGCGGCTGCCATCCTCGAAACAACGCATTTTCCTTCTTCGCTGGCCCTAACATATCTAAGGCGCACAACTATAGTCTGGTAAATATGACTTATTAAAATGAACGGTCAAGGTTGCACCCTTGCAGGAACACCAGAATCAAAGCTAGCCTAAAGGCTCAACCACTAAGGGACCACATAACCAAAGACTCTGTCTATACCATCTCTATCACCACAGCGTCACATTGTTGCACCGTCTGCGGAACTTCTAAGTTTGGGGTATGCAATAGAGCGGCGCAGATTACGACGCTGATGGTTCTGGCTCTTTCCTCCTCTTGCCCTTGTTTACAACCTTTGTACTGTCAGCCAGCATGGTGTTAGGCTCCTTGGTGTACATGATACAGTCGTCAAGAGTGTAGATCCTGAGAGCGAGTGAGGATACAGTTGAGGTCTTCATAGCTACTGTGAAGGAGGACCAGTACCACCAATCATTCTTCAGGAACTCGGATTTTATCATACTCTCCAACACACTGGTCGCCAGTACCATCTGGAAGAGGCATAGATACGATTAATCAGTACAACGAATAATATCAGTGCTCTCAAGCATATATTTTGTATGGAGATGATGTTAGAGAGCTCTTAATGGACACTAGATAATCAGCACAAAAATAATAATAAACACTAGTAAATAGGTATATGTTTTCTGTGGCATGAAGATGAATAAATACATCAAGTCACCTCGGATATTGATTCTGCATGCTTCACAAAAGCGCGCCATGAGCGCCTTCTTATTTGTTGAGACTTTGAGGCTCTCAAAGCTTCCTCAGGCAACGCTGCATCTATATCAAGCAAATTTATCTTTTGCTGCTTTAGGATATGAGAATTTCTTCCTATAACAGGCCTCAATGATGACTCCGGAACCAAGCCACCATTAACAGCTAGCAATCTCGTTGGCTTATCTGTTGCAGAAGATGCTTCCTCACAGGAAGTACTATCAGAGGCGGGCTTCTTAGATTTTGACACATTTTCATCACCCGTGCTACCAGAACAATTTTGACCAGAATTGGACCCCTCCTGCCCTAACTTTTGTGCAGACATTGCCTGGCATTCCTCCAAGGAGGAAACCCAATCATTTGGGATGTCATCTTTTTTGTTTTTATTCAGAATAACTGGAGGCTCAAGATAAGATGCAGGTGAAGGGACAAAAGACGGAACTCCATTTGATCCAATAAGTCCAATATCCTTCACTATCTCCTTGTTTGAATCATTCATGGTAAATTTTCTGCAAATCTCTTCAAAGTCATATGGGCATGACTTCAGTTTTCTGGACTCAGCAGTGGAGCTAGGATCAACAGAATCCTTCTCCTTGACATCTCCATTGCACTTTCCAGCATGCTCTTCATACTCCGTTGATGTGGAGTAAGTCTCGTGACATGCTACGCAGTGGTGTCGAGCAGGCCATATAGGCTCTAAGCAGTCACAGCGGCATGTTTTCTCCAAAATTGCTCCAGCCTTGGTACTGGGAAGGTCCATAAGCTGCTGCTCGCTGTTCGACCCCTTGGATATTGGAGGATCACTGAGAACAAAATTACCCAGGTGATAAAGATGCCGCTGCCACTGCTGTATGGCATCTTTCAGCTCCTTTTCCCTTGGATCGTATTCCCTTAGCCAGTCAACAAGACTACGGATTTCGTCATCCGATTCATAAATGACAACAGATGCCGAATTCCATCCTTTACAATCAGAAGTAGAGGGGGGGTAGCTATTAACCATGTTAATGTCCTTCTCCTTGCATATCAGCATGCTTCCATCAGCGACCAGCAAAGGACGTTTACCAGACCGTCCTAAAACCCAGTACAATCGACCCAAGGAATCCTTTCCCAAACAATCTCTTCTGAGGGATGACATATTAAGTTGTGACTCTACTGTGCCAATTGACTCCTGCACTTTTGAAATCTCGTCCGATAAAGTATCCATTTCACCATTATCAGCAGCTTGCTCAAGCGATCTAGTTGTTGACATTTTCAGATTATCTTGGGATGCGCTAGCATTTTCATCAGGCAACTCCCCACCCGGTGTACTGAGAGGTGTAGCTACTGGTTCTCTTTCAGCAATAGGAGTGTCCACCAAATTGAAGTTATCACGCGACCCTTCGTTCATAATGTTCCCTTCAATCTGGTCACTACCTGTCCCTGATGGTTGTTCAGAAAGTCCCAAAGACTTATTTTCTTCAACCATAGACATGTCATTGTCACTTTTGCAAGGTTTGCCAACATTTAGTTGCCCAGGAGGAGTCCCTTCAGCTGGGTGGTTGAGGTTAACTCCAGTATTACCTTGATCAGACTCTTCAAGATGGTCTGATGCTATGGCCACTTCATTCTGTTGATTTTCCGGAAGTGCAGAACAATTGCTAACGTGCTGTTCAGTCTTGCTCCATCTGCTTTGTCTAGCATATGAAGTCCTCATTTCCTCCTTATATTTCAAATCTTTCAATTCAAAATTCAAAGCACGAAACTTCTGCTGGAGGTCATTCAACTTATCTGGACATTTTTCTATATGTTCTCTTACCAGGACTGTGTTGAGCATTTCATCACATAGAAATTTCAGCATATTTATTCTCTGCATTTTGACGATAAATGTTAGACACTGTAAGTTGTCACTTTGTCCACTATGAAAATCAGCACACAAATAAATTATTAGGTATACCGTAAAATAATAGAGAAAAGATGATCTGGCCAAGTAAAATCATATCAGGCCAAATGAGTAAATACACAATACCAACGTACTCCATCCACAGTTCCATGCAGACTTTTAAGGAAAATCGTCCAAGACATCGGCTAAGAGCTAACTTTATAAAATCAAGCTCCAACTAAAACATCAATGTGGTTATCTAGAGTATCTACAAAGTGTCGGAGAAAATCATTTCGCTTATCCCTTCTACCTTTTTCTTTGAAGACCTCTTGCGCCAAATGCAATTATCTACAGAAATCGTAAATACACCAAGCCAAATTGTTCTGTTTACACGGCAAAGCATATGTCAATGAACAAATAAGTTCAATCTGAGAATGAAGGGACCCAAATTTTGTGTTGAAATTTTCTGAAAACATGATCCCATTTTTCCGGTAATAAGATGGCAGAAGAGCTATCGTCTTGTCCTAGCATAGACTAGGGGAGGGGAAGTTCAGAAGAAGATAGAGTGGGGGAAGGGGAGTTCAGAAGAGGATCAAATAATTTAAATTACGAGACCATGGGGTGCACCATAGCACCATACACATATGTTGATTTCATCTGTTTGCACAAAGTGCCACATATATAAGATACCCAACAACGCTTGAATAATTAACCTTATTTTGATGGTTGTGACAACACAGGGATAATCCAACAGATCAACACACAGAATATATGTGGCATGTAGAAGTTTACCAGAGCTAACACAAATTAAACATTTCATCTACCACTATGATGGGCGGGAAATTGCTAAGTGTTATAAAACATACTTACAAGTAAAGGAAACCCCAGGTAATACCAGCAAATCTAAAACATGTCGATTTTCAGGGTGCCTATGAATCCAACATCCCTACCACCATAGCAGGACATACCAATCGGAAAATGTTGGTCTAACTAAGGAATGAAGTCTGACCAACTTAAATTTTGTATGAGAAAAATGCCCCATTTGGTTTTACTAGTCTGAACTCTCAAGCTTCCACTTCATTTTTCTTAATATGAAGGAATACAACGAAATGTGCAATACACAAAGAACTAAAACTTCCAAACACTAAACAATAGAGATATCTACTTGAAACATAGAAGAGAAAACCCATACCTCTTGTGTGCTAAGCTCCCAGTACTCCTTTTGTTCCATTGCCGCAGTTAACTTAATAAGTATGTCGTGAAAGGCTCCTTTCCGTTGTCGTTTCAAATCCTGAACACCCTGGTCAAGATGTGATTTCTTTTGACCTGACATGCACGATGGTTTGTCGTGAAAGGCATGAGACTCTGCTCCTTTCCGTTGTCGTTTCGAATCCTGAGCACCCTGGTCAAGACGTGATTTTTTCTTTGGCTTTAACATGCATGATGGGCAGAACCAGTCTCCTTGTGGTATACGAGCTAGTGGTGGATTCAAGCAGTAAGTATGGTATTCCGAGTCACACTCATCACATAAGAGAACACTTTCATCGTCTCTATCAATGCCACATACTTTGCAAACACCCTCCTCCCATGGAGCTTTAGGTAATTTGGTTGCTGCAGTCAGAATATCATGTAGCTCCTCATGGATTTCTGAATCAGTATTCTCATTAGACAGGTGAGAATCAAATTTCTGAACAAGGTCGAGCACCTGCACCAGCCATGTAAAAGAAGAGAAAGCCAAAAGGTTTATTAAAATCCCTGGTAATATAACTTAGTAAACAGAAAATTTAACAGTAAGCTAATATATACTCAAATCAGCATAGGTAATCCCAATAAGATTGTATAAAGCTGACTCAGTGACCCATTTATTTTATTTTCTAGTTGCAATATCATCTTGATCATAAACGCATGTGAAATGAAATTATGGAATCGCGTGAGATAGGTTGACTAAATCGCGTGAGATAGATTGATACAGAAAGGGATAACAAACCTCTGTCTTATATAAGGATTCAAGACTCTGAGACAATTCTGCAACCATTTCCACTACATCAGCTCGATCAGCAAATGCAGTGTGCAGATTACGGATTACCTGCAGGTAAACATAATGGCGTCATAATTTGACCAGGGGACTAAATATATATACTGCTCAATTAGAGACATAAATTAGCAAATGGGTTCTAGTAGGTTCACCAAACTTGCTAATGTAGCTGTGCTCATGAGTCATGAATGAACGGAAATCATTCCCAACTTTTCTGAACCAAACAGATGTGGCTCATGTACCAACTTAGAAGCTCGGGATATTCAATTCAGCACAACACTTTACCTTTTTTGTGCGTGTGTAATATCCCTTGGATGGACATAAACCAACACACATCAAAGTTTAGGAATATATACAATGGCAATCAATAAGGAAACAGCCATCAATAGAAACGAGAATAAGAATCGCTCATGGATAAACAGGCATTACTACATTGCCAACATGAATAGCAATGATATACATAGATATCATAAGCCTTAAAATTAGGCTTCTTTCTATTGTAAATTCGTACTGCAGCAGTCAATGGGATTAATTTAGCATGAGAAGCAGTTAGTGCACTCATGCCAGCTTTAGACCTGTAGTAGAATGCACACTTAACAGTAAACTGGTGTAGCATCATATAACCAAAAGCCCATTGAGAGAAACCCAGACGGGACACTTAACAGTAAACTGGTTAACATCATATAACCAAAAGCCCATTTAGGCCTTGTTTGGTTACATCGGAAACCATGTGGATTGCCCGGGATAGCGGCCCGATCCACGGCGGTCGTTTCGGCAGGGGAATATTACATGTGGATCACAATTTGATTATTTGGTTTGCCTCCAAACCACTGTAATCCACTCTGTTCCATAGGGGCCAAAAGGATCCGCTCGTCCTTGTGGAACTGATCCACGACGAGACGCGAAGGAGCGGTGGCGCACAAAACCCTACCGAGGCGAAGGGGCGGCGGCGCAAGAAACAGCACCGAGCGGAGCCACCGGCGATGCCTCCAACGATGGTCGCCTCTCTCCTGTAAGTATGTACCTCTGCCTCCTTCCCTTCTCTATTCCTTTGATCTCCTTTTCTCCTGTATCTTGCGTAGTAGAATCGTCAACGAGCAGAGGCCCGGTGCTGCTGGCGGCGCAGATGACAACGGTGACGACGGCAGCCTTCTCTCCCGTAAGTTATCTCATTTTTTTTTCTTGCCCTGGCCTGAATCCTTCCCTCCCTCCCCTCCTGCTGCACCCCAGCACCGTCGCAGGCAGCGGACAAGGCGGGGCCGTGGGGCTTCCGTTTCATTCCTTCTGTTATGGAATAGTAGTTGTTTTGTCAAATCTGTGTGGCTCCAAATTAGGTTCTCATGTGGAGACTTGTTAGGTTCCCATGTAGATCAAACACACGCACATGGCTCCAAATCTGTCATGTCTCTAGTAATTGTCTTTGCATTTCTCGGATGAGGAAGTGATGATCTCGAATGCACCGATACTTCAGGCAACTAGCGAATCGGTATCGGATACCGTATCCGATACCGATACTCCTCTGATACGCCCCTGATACGTATCCAAGGAGTATCCATGAATAAACGATTTAAAACAATTCAGATACTTGAAGGATACTTTTTCAGTTCGTTTTGGATACGGCCCAGCCCATCTAAGAGACCACTGAGCCCAGTTAAGAGGCAGACAGCAACCCTAGTACCCCAGTGCTCCCTTCCTTTCCCTCCCAGTTTTCGTTCCTCTCTCCCAAGCTCACACCAGGCGGCGGCTGGTGGCTGCGTACCTAGCAGCTACTCACCCAGGGCCGGCGGCAGCGGCGACTAGCCGGCGACGAGCTGCTACTCCTCACTAACGCCTCCTGTCACGCAGCAAACAAGCATGTACACTTCTCTTCTCCTTTTCTCCTGCCCAGCCAAGCTCATCCCCTCTTCTTTCTCCTCTGATCTGTGAAGATCTCATTTTTCTCATCAGATGGCTCCTCCTGCTGAACCTCCTACTGTACCTACAAATCTAAGGGCACCATTGTGGAGCCATGTTCAAATCATAGAGAAATCACCTGGAGGGGGGCAACACTAAATGGAAATGCGACTACTGTGGTCATGAAGCTTTGAGTAGCTACTCTAGAGTTTCTGCTCATTTGCTAAAGAAGACAGGGAACCATGGAATCCATGGATGTAAAAACGTCACGGTTGGCATTCTGAATCCTTTTTTTTTTGAAAAATAAATAAATAGTAAAACGTATCCGTATTGGCACTTTTTCAAAATGACGAATTTACGTATCCGTATTGGTCCGATACTGATACCCGTATCCGTATCGGTGCATTCGAGGTGATGATAGTTGTGTATGTAGTAGGAGCTGGCTATGACTAATTGCAAGAACAATGATAAGATCAAACACACACACACGTCTATTTGTTGTCAGATGGTAACCAAAACTCACAGAAGGTTCATCTTTCTAAGCTGACATGTAGTCCAGTATTAAATATGTGCAGATCTATTTGCTTTTGTCTACTGTTTTGATTGGAGACTTGTTAGGTTCTCATGTCTAAAGATATGTTGGGACTTGGAATTTCTGGACTTTCACCTATGTGCGTGTTTGTAGCCTCTAGTACAGTTGCTCTCCATCTGATCTCTGTAGGTTATGTTAGAGAAAATGAATTACTGAGTGTATGTCTTCTCCACTGTCCTTGTAGTTCATTGTGACTAGTAGTTGGACACACACATTGAGCAACACTGCATTATTAATGGCTGCTAGAATAGGTTGACTCAGTTAATTGTCTTTGCAAATTTAAACCGTAGTTTCTCCCCTGCATTTTCTTGCAGTTATACTCTTCTTGGTTGCTGTTCAAATTGTATGTGGATATATATCCTAATGAATATGTAAGGAATGCATGGATACTATTAGTAGATGGTTAGGTTTCTGACCCGCTAACACTTCTAGTAAGATTAAACATGGGCTCTAGCAGTCTAGCCGTAGAACAAAACTGAGCATCTCTTCAACTTCAAAGTTATTATGGTTGTTTTGGTATGGCGGGGATTAAGCTTTCCTTTTATTTTGTATGGTTGTTCTATTCAACTTGAAAGTTATTATGCGTCCTCAAAGTTTGCATGGTTTCTTGCGTTGCAAAATTGGTTTCATGCTGTGACGCGTCCTGTAGAAATAATGGGGTCTGTTTAATGATGAGTTCATGACCCTTATTCTGTTTTACTTGAACCAGAAATGCCACCTGAAGAACAAGGATGTCAGCAAGTTCTTGTATGATACCTACGTCGACGAGAAGTGCACAATTGAGGAACACAAGTTGTTGTTTATTTATTTTTTGAGTGGATCACAAAAGTTCTGAGTAATTTGCACTGAATTATCAAGGATGATATGTAACTGGAGATAGTGTTCGTATCGTTTCGAGATGTTTGTCTACCAGTTTATTCATGTTAGTGCTGCATTCTTGTTGCCATCTTGTTATATGGTGCAGACCATTTTTGTATATGATAGTATTGTGTATGTTGTTCAAATGCTATGTCCAAACATGTTGCTCTGTGTCATTTATAACTCTGAACTGAGTTTGGGAGAACCAAATGAGATCTGAAGAGGGAGGTTTGGCATGGATTGGTATGCAGTGGATTGGGTGAAAAGCAGGGATCAGCCCAAGCCCTAGGTGGGTTGATTCCACTAGTGGATTAAATCCCTTGAAACCAAACAAGGCCTTAGAGAAACCCAGACAAACTATCTCCAAAAACAGATTGTAGCTAGTCAATATTTCTGAAATTTCCTGTTAAGAAATAGAATAATGCTGAAGCAACACCATGATCTGGTGGTACCACCACGTCACCATCTAGCACAAGCTAATGCAACAGGAATATTGGAAGGCACATGAAGTCATCCATGGAAAATCTGAGAAAATATCCCATGTGTATCACCATAGCATAATATAAAAAGGGTGTTAAAGAAAAACATACCTCTTGCACATCCTCAAAAAAAGTCTCCCAAGATCCACAGTAAGCGCCCATAGCCAACCTTGTATCAATTGTGCGGAAGTCCAAAGGGCGTGGCACCATACCAGAAAATCCAAGGATGCCCTCATCCTCATTCTCATTAGAGTTCATTAGAGTAGTTCCAAGCAAATTCCCAAAAAGCTTAGATTCATCTGAAGAAATGGCATGGCGCAGAGCAATACGACACTTTTTCAAGATAACCTCTGAGATGGAAATAGTTTTCCTTTCATTTCTTGGGTTTTCAGGTTTTTGTGGCACTATTACACGGCATGCCTCTGACAACACAGATAAAACAGCTTTCTGTAACAAGAAAAAAAATTAGTGTATTTTCCAAATAGTCCCCTAGTCATAAGGGTTCTCAAATTAAAAGATAGAAAAAAGTATCATGGCAAAGAATAAGTCTAATAAGGCACCGAGCAAATACATTTCTTTAAATACAACATAAGTATGGCCGTGCTATGCACTGACTCCTCTTCTGGCAGCTATGTATATTGTAAAACTTTGGTTAAAGTGCGATGCTGACAGCAAGTTCATGTTAACCGAAGTTTCCTGCTCGGCCTATATAAGCAAAGACATGTAAATACAAAATACATCATCTGACTGATTTTCAAGTTTTCAAACAAAATTCGCATTCCTGTCGTCCTTTTTAAGGGATACAATACTTCGTAAAACAAAAGAACTGTTAGGGGAACTAGAAAACGGAATTTATGCATTCGTCTTGCCGGCTAAGAGCAAAATTCATGAGTAGTTCTAATCTAGACTGCAACCCACACAACAAATGGTACTAAAACATAAACTAATACAAACTCATACTTATATTTTGCAACTCGTTACTTCTTACGAGAAAAATACCATAAGCATTGTGCAGCTCGATGTATTGATAAAATAGTTTGGGACAGAGAGTGGGTCAAGGCTAAAAGAAGGAAAATAGACGCAGTCTAGAACAGCAATAATCATATGACTGCAGCCTGCAGGAGCATTACTAACCTTGGTTGGTCCAGATGCATTACCCTTGTAGACCTCTTTACTTATCGAATGTTCCAAAATTTTCCTTGCCCATTCTGGTGGTTTTCGATCCAAAGCTTCATAAACACACTTTCTAATTCTTGTTCCCACATTTGTCGGTAATTTTCTCACCGGCTCTAGTGGTTCTGCCCAATCTGGCAATGTTCTATTATCAGCAGTAGGCACCTCAGCAGAATCTATCATATCAGTGTACTTGTAATCCATCATAAAAACCTTGTTTCCTTCACTTGATAGAGAACTGCATATCAAATTTTCCGCCTCCAGAAGCAGCTGAAAATACAAGACATTAATTACAGTGCAGCAAAAATACACATAAAAATTTACCATCATCTAAAATAAGAACACAGGAAATTTTATAATATCTCTTAGTAAGCGAACAAAAAACTATAGATAAATTATACAACAAACGTAAAACAGCATCCTTATAAATTATATTCAATATTCTCAAAATATCACACAGCTGAACAAGGAATTAATGTAGTCAAGATATCTCCAGCCAAATAAGCAAAAACAAGAATCTTGTCTCCATAGATAAGATTTAACAACAAAATTTCTGCAAACAGGTGGAAAAGCTCTGAATAAAATCATAGAAAAAAACAAATGGGCAGAGTCTCTCAACTGATTATACCCGCCTTGCTAGGCTTGTACATACATCTTTCTATTATTACTACAAAGTACATATAAATACAGAGTAATGGCATTCCCTGTTGTTTTACCGTAAAAAACGGAAAGCGGTACCGATGGTGACAGGAACCCAAAAAAACAAGTTTTTTTCCTGAGCAGAATAAAACAGGGATATGTCTTATTTCCCTCATGGAAACAACATAGAAACATACTATTATGAAGAGTTAATGTGGGTAATATAATTGTACGGGGTTGCAATCAAAGCAAATATTATTAAATAGAAATAAGAAGTTGAAGAAAAATCCAAAAAATAGATAGCAAATAACCATAGCATACAGCAATCTAAAGCCTACAACTCATGTCTGACTGAAGAAGGAAAGGAAGGCATGATCCAAATGAATCACAAGTTTAGCTAATTGTATAAGTAAAATGCTTACCAGGGCATCCTTCTCCATGCCGGCAACCCCAGGTACTGCTCCGCACAGTATGCCACCATCACCTTGTAGGCAGCGGAATAACTTCACCCCTTCTCGACTGGAAATATCAGACACGTCCATGCACCCATTTATGGAAGAAATAGCTAGCATGTACCTTCTAGCCAACTCGGGCCAAGTCAACTTGTTAGCAGTTAGCATATCAAAGTTAAATTCCTTTGTTGAAATGAGGCTCTCAGTGTCCTTCTTTCTTCCACGCCTGGGTTTTGATTCTTTGGGGTCAATGTTTGGATCTACAAATATCGCAACCTTTGACAGTAGCTCACCAAAAAGAACCTTGAAGAGTGCAAGGTGAACCCCGGGCAATACTACACCAGTGCACCTCCCTAGTGTCTGCGCTGCCAATTTATCTTGACCAGCTTCCTTCATAGAAGAAGTTTCCACAGGAATAAACACAGACACAATCTCTTCATTATTGGATAGACCAGATTCACTATTTGAATGTGATATAGAAACATTTGCAGGGGAATTCATCGGTGAAGAGTAATCCCTACATTGTTGAATGCCCTTCGACAATGTTTCTTTCTGATTTCCACAAACTGGCCATGGGTCAACAAGTTCATCTTCCAATTGTTCATATGAAGGCACCTCTTTGAGACCAATAATTTCAGCAAAGCGCCCCAAGAACTCCCATATCTACAAGAATATTTCAATGAGAAGATGGATGCAAGAATAAGAAGGAAATGCACAACTGTGTAAAGATGTGTTTCTTCAAATAGTAGAACCAGTGAAAGATATGCAGGAAGCCTGTGCAGAGTGTGAGCATGCACAGGCCCTCCAAATTGGAGGGGGCCCAGATTTGATTAAGTACTACTAGTACTAATTGTTGAGGGCAGGCCTGGCGCAGTGGTGAAGTCCTCCCCACTTGTGCCAAGAGGTCCTGGGTTCGAACCAGCCTCTCTGCATTGCACTTTGCAGGGGTAAGACTAGGTTCCTATAATCCCTCCCCAGACCCCACCTTGCGTGGGAGCTTCTATGCACTGGGTCTGTCCTTTACTACTAGTACTAATTGTTAATCATGCAATGATAAAAAAATGTTAATCCTGCGTTAACAGTACTAGTGAGAAAGCACTTGCAATGCTATTTGATAGTTGTACACCGAGAACTGAGACAACTACAGTCTACAAACTCCACCTCACGCACATCTCCCCCTTCCTTCCTTCCTTCCACTCGCTCCCTCTCTCTCTCTCTCTCTCCTCTTCAAATTGGAGACTATCTCCATCAGTCCACCTTTCCTTGACTAATTTCTTTGCAATTCCCCAGAATGAATCTATTATCGGCAATGAATAGCTAGTACGCTTCCTGTCAATCTCCCACCTACCCCATCAATAATTGTTCGGTGAAGAGAAATTTAACTTCTTTTTAACAATTGATAATATTAAAAAAATAATATAAAGACCTAATTGAAGATTATGTACACCTTACATTCGAAATAGATGACAATTTTGGAACAAGCAACCTTGACTGCTAATCTTTGTATAAATATGGAGTAGGTAACTATGATAATAAAAAATAATCCATGTCAAATGTATTGGCACATTTTTTTTTAACAAACTCAAAAACCTTTTGTTATTAGCGGCGAAGATGTAGATTTTTGACTATATTTGTAGGATATTTCGGAACGTAGGTGAGTAGTATCAAACAATGCTAAAATGATGCCACCATATGTGAAAAATCAAGTCATTCGGGGCAAGATTTGTTTTTTGATAAGATACAATTCTTTGAGCTAATTATACTAGCAATATGAACCATCTCTTCCTTTTTTGGAATTCCATTTCATTTTTTATTAGCGATATGAAATATAAAACTTGTTTTCACAGTTAATTATGTACTCCCTCCGTCCCATATTAATTGACGATCAAATGGATGTATCTAGCACTAAAATACGGCTAGATACATCCGTTTGAGCGTCAATTGATATGGGACGGAGGTAAGAATACTCTATGGGCCAATTTTTAATTTTGCACAGGGCCTCTAATTTCTCAGGTACGACCCTGCAGATATGTAAAGATCTACCTGGAAAACATCTCCCGCCGATTCTGGTGGAAGCTTATGGCTAATAGGATGTCCCGGAGGTAACTCACGGATGCTAGAACCGCTGGGCTGAGCATGATCATGTAGACCAGCCACCGCACCATGTCTATCATATGACATATCTCCATTACTTTGGCCATCTTTATGCACAGATATAAGTAAACCACTTGCAACTGTCATAGAAGAGTGAAATTCAGCCCTATTGCACAAGAACTGGTAGTTTATGCAAGACCTGGATCTAGGAAGAGACTCCACAATTTCTTGAACAAATTCCAAATCAAGCCCAATTCTATCATGGTATAACCACTTCTTCAGTAATGTATAAGTAGATTCCACATCGTTCTTCTTTTCTATAACTCGTGGTATACTGGGGCCATTGGATGAGCAAAATCTAGTTAAGGGAGTGTAAGGACCATCAAAGTTCTGACATCCACTCCCCTTGTTTAACAAATGATTTCCACTACTGTGTGTGCATGAGAAGACCAAATGCCCATGTTCCTTGTACATTTTTTCACAAGCTTCCACCATAGCACAAGAAATCATCCTCCATACTGAAGAGGATGATGTTCCCTCAAACGTAAACTCGCCAATTTGGTCATTAATATTGGCTTCCTTACTTGGTGGAACATTCTCAGAATTTGAAGGTAGTATTTGTAACATCATATTTGAACTCTGTACATCATTGCAACCCAAAGAAGTCATTTTATCCTCTGAATCATTGGTAAGACATGATAAGAAATCTTGATTGGTCTCAGAGGGAACATCCCGGATCATATAAAGATCATCATCCATATCATTAGCAGCATCTCCAATAAAACTGCTGCTCTCCTTTGTTTCAATTGTATCAGCCTTTCTTGCACCATTCTGAGAGAGAATGGTCGAGGCTTCTGGAAGGGGGAACACTGAGCATGGTAACCTTCTGACCCTAAACAAAGGCCCAAAACTCCCTCCATCACACACCTCACACTCAAACAGTGAACCAGTAACTCTATCATGCCAGTAAGACGTAAAACCCACTGGCCATATCTGGTGGCAATTGTGGTAGCTTGCCTGTTTATCGATTTCTCCCAAGCTAGTTATAAAGAAATCTTGATATTGAACAGGTAGGCCAACCTACAGAAACAGCACAACAAAGTAGTATTTATCAAAATCAGTGCTAAAGTGAACGTAAGATACAAGAACTGCAGTATAAAATGAATAAATAAAGGCTGTACCAGTGGGAAACAATAACATCTAAAATGGACACTGGATGAAGAAACAAATCTGAAACAGTTAATGAGATACTCACACTGCGATGATGTGGTTGACGGTTGCAATTTTCCGCAAGAAATTTTGGAGGCTTTAGTGGATTTCTTTCTTCTGTAGGACTCGGGGCTGTTGCTTTCATAAAAAATGATGGCTCCATCAAAATGCTAGAACTTACAAACTCGTGCTTCTCAGAGAACTTGGGCAATGCTGATGTTTGTGGAAAATCTCTTCTCCTGCGGCGTGTATGATTTGACCTCTGTTCTATGTTTCCATCAGCAATGAAATTTTGTTCCACAGGAGGAAATTGTTGTCTTATGCTAAAACAATGAGGAAGACCAAATGCTGGCATAAAGTGATTCCCATCTGCAACATGATAGCCAGACGAGGGATTATCATAAGATGCACCACCGATGATGGTCAATAGTTACTTTTAGAGACCAGACAGGTATAGCTTCAAAATGTTAGCATGACCCATAATTTTTTGGAACTGGAATTAAATTTCCCTTTATAAACACATACTATGCCTAAGTGGCCACACATGCACTGAACATGGGGGCAAGCAGAAGTTGATCTTGATGGTTAGCACAGCAAATTGCTGTCTAAAAAGTTACAGTGCATAAAAGGTGTGGAAAATCTCCAACAGAAAGCAAATACAATTCTCTTGCAGTACATATGACTGCTCTAATATCCTTACCAAAAGGAGTTGTATTATTCAATTGCAGCCCCTCAAAACGTGGAGTAGCCAATTCGGTCAAGTGAGCTCCATCAGCAACACTTACTCTGCGAGGATCAAAAAAATAATATTAATTCTCTTCTTATGATAATGTCTGTACAACAAGGGTTATTAGAAAACTTCCTATAACATTTCTGATATTATGCACCCAAAAACAGTCCAGCTTATAAAGTTTATCGCTAAATAGCTGCCACAAGTTACTTGTAGTTTCACTTTTCTTTGCAAAAGGCAGAATTTTCAAGAAATCAGAAGTTTTTCCTTCGAACAGATCTTTCAAGAATAGTCAAGACAATAACCACTTGACAATAAAACAGCGAGCATCATGTAAGATAATGAAAGCACTGCTCTGTAACACAATGAACCGGCTAGAGCAAATGCAAGCATGCTTTCAGCGCTTATTCAATTCAGCATAGCACATAAAAGTAGTCTAAAACAATGAGAGGACAATAACAATTTGATTGTTTTACAATTTAGTTTGCAGTACTACTGAGAATTATTGCAGCGCAACCTATTCAACTGTTAAGGTTATAAGCTTCTTAACACACTGTTATGCAAAGACAACTCGGTTAAGCAAATTCAACTCCATAATAATCACTAAAGGTACAGAAGAACAATCATCAAGATAACTAAACATTGTACAGAACGATGGTGGGCTGAAAACAGAAATAGTTAGCTTCAAATCATGTTTGATTTTGAAGTTATACTGCAGTTATGTACTCGGCTGCAGCAATTTCGCAACCATCTGTGGATGGGCTACTGATGGAATCTAGTACATCATGTGGATTTAAGAAGATCAAAAGATCTGCTGAAGGGGACAATGAACACTGGGGCAACTTTGTCCATGAAATCAAGAGAAAGATTCACCAAATAATATGTGACTAAAATTTTAGCATCAAAATAGACCAAACAAGGTGGGGAAATTGTACATCATCTATGCATGTACCAGAACTAATAGGCCGCAAGAATAAATAAAGCAAACTTTGATGTTTGTTACCCACTTCAGTACGCATGATCTGATGCAGGTATAACACTTCACAAAATTGCAAAAGTTGGAAATTCTAGAACTGCCCTCTGCACCCGCCCCCCACCCCACCCCCACCTCGTGCAAGGAGAAAGAAACCTAGATCTGCACCTCCAGATGCATAGATTTGCAGATCATCCGATCTGCCATCAGCTGAAGCAATATTCCAGGGCTGATTTGCAGAACAATAGCGAGGGCAGAATCAGGAGTAATCCCCAAAACAACAAACAGAAGGAAGAAAAGGCACGCAGCGCAGCCTTTAACCCCACCTGAGAGAGAGAGAGAAACTAGGTCTACCTCAAGATGCACAGGTTCACAGATCACACCAACTCCTGTCAACTGAACTGAGATCTCAGAGCTGATTGGCGGAAGAAGGGTGAGGGCAAAGTTAAGGGTTATCGCTCTTTTCTTTTCCCTTCCTGTTCTCTTTTTTATCAAGGAGATTGATTCTCGGGACGATTGGTGTTATAAAGGGAAAGACCCATGGAGTATGTACTCAGTTTATCACCTCCATAAAGGAACGTGAGAAAAATGTGCCATCACTACAATAAAAATATATACTTTTAACAAATTCCACGTCACCGTTCCAGCATGTATATCTTATAAGACTTGGCTGTATGTAGACAATAAAGTAGAACAATTTGGTGCAGGGACATCTGGTTGAACGGTTTCTGTAAGTACATAAGCCTTTGTCTTATGTGGATCTAAATGTGATATTAAAACAAGTACACGAGAAACTGCAAAAAAGGGCATGCGTGAGGGTTGATGCGTGAAAGCATAGAACGCCACTTTCTGATCGGCATTCTTTTTTTATAAATTTAGTGTGAAATATATCTTTTCGAAATACAAGAACCAAGCAATCTGACACGTGACCGTGGCCCAGTCTCCAAAGGAGACCATCCTTGCAATAATTATGGAATAACATAACCAAAATAGGGAAGGAGTAACCTACAGTACAAGTCAGGTCAGAATCCATCACTAAGCAGTACATGTTTCACAAATGCTCGTATAATCTTATATGCTGTATATGATATTGAAATGCTTTAATAAAGGAAAGGCATCATTTGCTAACAATTGGGTAAAATGCGTATGAACTGATCAGAAAAATTTGCAGCCATGCGAGAGTTGTCATGTTAAAAGAAGAACAGAATAGATGATTAGTAGGTTTTCCATACATAACTTGGTTAATGGATGCCCCTTCTACCTTAACAGCAACATGTTTCATATAATTTATGTCTGCCTATTTTTGCTACATTTATTCTACATCTTTATTCCTCATTAATGCTGTGCACATTGTTGTAGTATTCCAAGATTATAAAATACACAGGGGCAGGCCCCAGGATTAACAAGCCTGGCAGGAAACCCAATAGTTTTCAGTGAGAGGAAATCATGGTAATATCAAACTCAGAAGAAATTTCCTTACTAGTATTTGAAATTTGAATTCATAATGCAAAACAAGTTTTGTTATCAAAGTGGCATGTTCTTTAGAAATTCTGAAATAGTGAACCCCTTCTCGCAAAAAAATAAAAAAAATTGTGAACCCCGGTGGAGCCACGCTACAGCTTTGGTGCCCACACTGGCACTCAAATTTGTCTACAGCTTTGAATTCATAATGCAAAACAAGTTTTGTTATCAAAGTGGCATGTTCTTTAGAAATTCTGAAATAGTGAACCCCTTCTCGCAAAAAAATAAAAAAAATTGTGAACCCCGGTGGAGCCACGCTACAGCTTT
>NC_057811.1:158426235-158429947 GCF_018294505.1 Triticum aestivum
CAAGAAAAACATGACTGCAATAGGCCAAGGAACAGCAGACATGACGGAGGTGGTGTGGTCCATGCAATTCATGTTCGCCAATCCATCTTAGGAACTACTTTGGAGAGATAATGCATTATACTCTTCCCCACAAGAATTAAAGAGCAGAAAAGCAAGCCGTCCGCGTAGAGAGCCAAATTACTGGATGCCCAACTCCATCCCACAGCACTCTCCGGACACAGGACTGGAAACAGGACGGATACTATCTGAGCGATACAAAGTCATATCCAGTAGTAAGCCATTCAAGAAGAAGGCCATTCAATATCCAGCAGAATCCAGTGTAGGATTTGGATATTTCATCCCAGAACAAATTCGGATTCAGAAAAGGCAGTATCTATCGTGAGAGTTCATAAAGTTGACCCTCTATTGAACGGTCAGCCAAAAATGACCATGGTCTAAAACTTTAACTAAATCTAACCCTTTTGCTCAGCGTCAGCCATCGGGGAACCGGGAGAGGAAGGGAGGAACCAGAGCTCACCTATGAAGATGAGGCTGGACGCGAGACTTGAGGGGGGAGCTCCAAGTCGCGCGCTTGGGGGACGCGAGGAAGAGGAGATCCCGCTAGCACCGGCCGCACGAGGTACAGATCCAGTCGCCGGCAACCTGGGGAGAGAGCCGGCGGTGCGGGGTTAGAGCCGGCAGCGTGAGGAGATCCCGCTAGCACCGGCGGCGTGAGGTACAGATCCAGAAGCGCGCGACGCGAGGAAGAGGAGATCCCGCTAGCACCGGCGGCACGAGGTACAGATCCAGTCGCCGGCAACCTGGGGAGAGAGCCGGCGGTGCGGGGTTAGAGCCAGCAGCGTGAGGAGATCCCGCTAGCACCGGCGGCGTGAGGTACAGATCCAAACGCTGGCAACCTGGGGAGAGAGTTGGCGGTGCGGGGTGAGAGCCGGCGTTAGAACCTAAATAAGCAAGCCTAAGCCTAAATTTTATAGAATAAGTTGGGGAGGGGGCAGCTTATTTCCACAGCCAGCAATAAGCCCCAAAAGAACTGGCCCTTAAAATTGATGGGAGTGTGTGGGCAGGCCAAAAGGGCACGGCCCGCACGGGTGGGGTAGAGGCCCGGCGGCACATGAGAGTGGCTTTCCAGTGGGCCCGATCGAGAGGAGCAGTTGGCGAGTGAACCATATTAGAGCGAGATGGGCAACGATTGTGAATCTAGGCGATGTGAATGCGGCTAGGAACATGGGGATGCAGCAGCGACGGTGGGATGAAGACAATGGTGAGAGGAGGTCGGGAGGAACTCGAATTGAGAAGACCAGGAGGGAGATGAGTTGCGGCTTCAGGAGTAAAAATCAAATCCCTAAACCTAACTTCTGGTACCATGCGAGGAAATATGCAACTTGTATTTCCACGAGGCCATAGGCTGTGGCCCCATAATGCAAGGGAACTAAGAGATGATATTGTGGTCACCCACATGTAAGGGAATGTGATTTGGATAATTACTGAACCGGACCATTTGAGAATCCAATGTATAGATAGGACATGGTAAGAATTTATTTTACATCTAGACACTATCTGCTCCGATTCCAAACCCGGCACACAAGATATATTATTCCTAATATCTGATGGTGTTAGGATTATAGAGTTTTTCTAGTGAGATTATCCAACCCTCTTAAATAGGATAATCCAACTTCCATAGAACTTTAGTAACAAACTTGTCATACGGGTGTTACTTGTTTATGACATGGTATGTTGGCGTCCCTAGTGTTTTACTTGTGGAAGTTTACCGCCTTCTAGAGTTCATTATGTGCTTCTAGTTGTTATATATCACCTTGTAGTTCTATATGCCCTTTACTCTTGTGATTTTGCCCGACGTTTAAATACTCTTCGCATGTGCGTATTACCCTGTTAACTTGTGTCTACTATCGGATGAGGCATTACGCTACCTGCCAAGTCTAGCTCCGGCATCAGCTGTATTTGTATCTACATCCTAGCGCTATCCGCTTCGCTTCTGAATCCAACAAAATAATGTCGTATAGGGATGGTCTGAGCAGTATCTGAGCAAATCCACTGCACTTGCACATGTAGGCTACATGACACCGATCATGCTCCATGCAGGCAGATAATGAGTAACACCCTAAGGTGTGAAGAAGTTAATCATGAATCATATCATAATTCCTATTCTTTGGCAGAGACGCCAATGGTAAACAAATAGGCAACTCAATTAACCCTACCGTCTCGCTATACACAGACGATGTGACCCTCTTCTGCCACCCATCACCGGGTGATATTATGGCAGAGAAGAACATCTTGCAGCTCTTCGGGCACGCCTCGGGCCTTCGGGTCAATTTCTTGAAGAGCTCCACCACCCTGATTCGATGTGACAGTGATGAGGCCGCGCCCACCGCCGTCAACCTTCTTGGCTGCCCCATTGTGGATTTGCCCATCACCTACCTGGGCATCCCACAGACGATTCGGCAACCCACTCGATCCGGCAACCCACTGCTGCCCAGTTGCAGCCCGTCGTCGACAAGACTGCCGGCATGCTCCCAGGATGGAAGGCGCGCCTCATGAACAAGGCCAGCCGCCTCACATTCATCAAGGCAATACTGAGCATGATCCCCGTCCATCAGCTGCTAGTGTTGGCACCCCCCAAGAAGACCATCAAGGCGCTCGAGAAAATCCAGAGGATTCCTCTGGGCCGGACACACGGAAGCTAATGGTGGGAAGTCGGAACTGCCACGTCAACTAGCGGCACATCTCCAAGCCAATCTCGCTAGGTGGAATATGTGTCCACGACCTCAAGCGCACCGGCCTCGCGCTGGCTTTGGTTCAGCTGCACGGACAATACTAGGGCCTAGAGCGGCCTCGACCTACAGTTCAACGCCGAGGAGCACGCCTTCTTCGCCTCCACCACCATGCTGCTAAGGAATGGCCTAGGGGCCCTGTTCTGGGAGGATCGGTGGATCGATGAGCGCTCAGTCTGCAACTAATCAGTGGGCACGAGACATCCATGGCACCGTTGGCGTCCAAGAAATCGGCAAATACCTCCAACTCTAGCACAAGATCGAGCCCATGACTCTCTCCACCGAGCCGGGCTGTCTAACCTGGAAATGGAGCGCAAGCAGCATCTACTCCGCCAAGTTTGCCTACCTAGCCACGTTCACCGACTACGACACTTGGAAGCTCACCTGGAAGTGTTGGGCACTATGGCGACTCCGATTCTTCCACTGGCTCACTAACCTTGATCGGTGCTGGACCGCGGACCTACACGCTCGCCGCGGCCTACAGCACCCCGCTCGCTGTCCCCTCCGCGACCAAGCTCCAAGCTCCTGAGACCATGCATCACCTCCCCCCCCCACCGGCCCCTTCTCTCGGCGGGTCTAGTATGAGACGCTGAGCTGGCTAATGATGCCCTACCTCCCACCCGACGACGAGCCTTCGCTCATCGGTGGCAATCCGCGAGGCAGCTCGCCCCCAAGCCTATGCGCAAAGGCCTCACCTCTGCAACCTTGCAAATGCTCTGGGAACACCGAAACAATTGTGTCATCAACGGAGGTCACCCCTCGGCGAATGACTTACTTACAAAGATCAAAGATGAGGCAGCCCTCTGGGCACGTGCCGGAGCATTAGGACTTAGAGCTATCACCCCCCAACTTGGGATGTCCACTGATTCCAAATCACAGATTGTAGCTGCCTCCTATGAGGATTGTAACTCAAACCCCTTCTT
>NC_057811.1:158430346-158473068 GCF_018294505.1 Triticum aestivum
GTGCAAGGGTGCAGGGGGTCGCCAACACCGAGGGTGTTTGTGGCGGGGTGGCATTATGACATAATAGTCATCCATTGCTCCTTTATCGTGGCCACCGTTTCCACCACACCCTCATATATGATCATGACATCTTGTAGGCAGTTTGATGTTCTCGAAGGTGTCCATGGGTGAGTATAGCCACCATATTGCTGTTGTTGGCCTTCAACTGGCCCCAAGGAGACTTGATGGCAGAATCTATGGTGAGCACAAGGAAATTATGTATCTTTGTTCGCGACGCGGTAAATGTCATACGAAGGAAGATGCGTGGTAGTGCCTTGAATAGGACGAGGCACAAGTTAAGAGAAGAGAATGTAGCCTTGGGAGATAATTTCCCTTCATCGTTTATTGTTTTCCTCTCAAGCATAGGCTCTTCTGCGTAAGTAGGAAACGCCTCTTAGCAAGTTCAACATGAAGATATCGGTAATAGGATAATCTTCAATCCAGAAAATATGGCAAAATGTGATGATGAGCAAACCAAGTATACCCTCAATCCTGATGATTCCCGTAGATCTTGCAATATGGAAGTCCTCTCGAATGTAGGTTGTCAACTCACTATATGAGGTTACTCAATGACATTGCTCGCATCATGTCTCTTCCTTGGTTCATCTCCCCTACATGGCCTAAGGTTAGTAACTCCCTTTGTGTGGCAAAATCGTCACATAGGGGTTCACACAAATGCCATTTGCTACATAAGGGGATACCATGGCATACCTCTCCGAGAATCACCATCGATGCATGTGTTGAAATGTAATGTCTCACGAGCTTAACTAACCGGTTGTGTAGAAGGTCCCACTCAGACTTCTATGAAGATGCACTAAATTGTGTCATGACTCGTTATACTCACAAAATACATGTGACACTGACGATCAAGCATTACCAGTGTTAAACCTTGATAGTTTGTTCCTCTAAGCCTTCAGAAAGTACTAATAGCTCTTTAATGTTCAGACACAACGACAATTCCAATTTCACATCAGAACTATGTTTATAGTTCGTCGAACGGCAGAAAGAAAGATGGGTTAACATCTCAAATCAAAACGTTATAAGGAGTTAGACCAAATGACCATCTACAAGTAAGGTGTCAGAAAGAGTTGCCACGTTAATGGAAAATAATGAAAATTGTTAAAACTGGCAACAGCGGCCACAAGTAGGAACATAGTGACGATAATTTTTGAGTCGCGACTACATAGAAGGTTATACATAAATACCAAAAGGGCAATTTTATATCGGGGAGAGCACGTCAGAGGCGAGAGAGGAGATTGGAGTTGGGCCATGCTCGATCTAATTAGGATGGGCCATAGGGAAGAAAAAAATGGAAAGGATTCAATGCAGTTGGTCACATAAGGAAGGGTTGTTACAAACCAAGGAAATTAAATTACTAGCTAAAGGAGACAAAAATTGAGAAGATTTGTGTAGCTTTGGATAAAGTTGAAGAGAAACAAAAGAACTCGGTGGAGTAACAAGTAACCATGGACATGCCAAACTAAAAAGATCCTTTAGAGATCTAGCAAAAGAATGTGTAGCGAGGTCAAGGAGCCAAGGCCGACAATACTAAATCTGAAGAAAAGAAAACTAACAACAAGAGTCATGTCCACTGATAATGAGCAATGATGCAACGATAACTACACAAGAGGCACCGAAATAGATTGCCATGGTGATAGAGGTTAGGCACGGATGCTAACAGAAAGACCCAATACATGTTTGTTTGATGTCCCATACATTGTAGTGCAAGAGAGATTAGGGATACTATCACAATGTTGTGACTCACAACAAATTCTAATCATAACAAGAATGTAGACGCAATTTAATCTTGTAAAGGATTTTTAGATTATGCGAATACAAAAAGAACTACTCCCTCTCTTCCTAAATATATGACGGTTTTGCAGTTGAGTATATTTATCCATCGACCATGTCAACACTCTGCCCACCCTCCTTTTGTCTCTCTTACCATACCAGCTTCTTCCTACTATCGCTCGACCAACACGCCTGACAAACATGTTAAATTCGTTCTTCCTCACAGGCAGCACCACTGGCAGAGAGCCATGGTGGAGCCCTATCATGGTGTTGGTGTTGGTACAGTCGTCGACCATGGTTTTCCTTACCAAGCGAAATCTTTACACGGAGATGAATACACATGCTCTAATGGTGGAGGATGGTTTGTCAAGAAGAGTGGTGGTACAAGCGTTCGACCACAAGTCACTATACTTGATTTCTCTCCATGATGGGCCTTTCATAAAAGTTGTATGCATCATCTTGTGCTCACATGTCCCTTGTACATGAGGCATGATGAAACCCTAGCCATTGGACGAATCGTCCACTATTTCAATCTCCGCCAATTTCCCTCGCCTTCGACAACCGATTTAGCATTAGGAAGTAAGGATCAATATCTGGCTAGGAGTTTAGGTGCCTTCTTTGTTAGGCTTGTTTTGGTGGTGGTGGCCCCATGGTGGTCTCCCAACTCCATCCTCGCCCTAGTGTGACCATGACGATCTACCTCATGGAGCTAGTGATTCTCAATGCTCGCTATTTTGGGCTTTGCACCTTCTCTACTAGTTGTACGTCCGAGCAACAGCTTGGCAGACTGCCTTGCAAGGGGTGTGTCCTCGACCACGGTGTTTTTGGTCATATTAGGTTCTCATCACTTGAGCTAGCCAACCCATGTGGCTCTTCAAAACCTATAAGGTTGGCCTGGCTTGTGCGGGTTTGATCTTTTGTGGTTTCGTCACCGAAGACATGGAGAAACATCAGACATTAGATCAAAAGGACCTTCATGCAATTTCCGGTTTTATCATGGATCTTCTTTGTTGGTGGCATTCCAGTTGTTCCGATCCATTGTACTATCGTCAATCAATCAATAAAACTAGCTCATTGTTCTGACAAAATCCCCATCTACCTGATCCTTCGTATAAATTTCCATCCACGGCTCGGCAGTGAGACACCTTCATCGTCGATGCTTCGTTGCCCTCTACTCTATTATTGGTTCATTAATTTACTGGAACATGCCAAGTGATACCTAACCCAAACTTAATGGACCGAAAAAGAACCCACAAAAGAGTTCATGATTCACGCTAGAGAGAACTAGTTCAAATTTCCATACTAGAATTTTGAATAAAGAAAATGTCAGACAGCAATCTCATGCAACAATGCAAGAGAAACCAATAAGATACCTTCACAACAACAACAACAACAACAACAACAAAGCCTTTAGTCCCAAACAAGTTGGGGTAGGCTAGAGGTGAAACCCATAAGATACCTTCACAATGAAAGAAAAAAAAACAGTTACAAATTTCCTAAGGCTGAACTGCATGTACCTGTCAAGACCGAAACATGCAGGCGTCCTACTTCAATAAACTAATAACACAAATCAAATTAGTGCCGCAACTAGAACAAAATAAAATTATCATTGCGCATGCCCTTATTGCCATGAAAGGGTGAAAGTATCAAATTAGCTGCAGTATCTCATACCCTGTTCTTTGTAGTAAATCAGGGAGAAACATGCAGCAACCACGAATTACTCAGTGTAATACCTAAATTTAGAAGCCACTAAAAGAAGATGCAACACCATGCTGCACTCTTACTAATGCTTTAGAAAGCCACTGCTACCGGTTGCTAATTATAGCATTTAAACCAAGTCATTCAGGTCTCAGTGTTATCAACAGTCAAGCAAAGCAGAAAAATCCAAAGAACATACCAGATTCATATGCTATGTTGATAGCAAGTGCATCTGTGTAATCATAAGAAGTAGCAAACCAAACATCAGCGACATATAACAAGGATCAAACCATCATGACACGTTCTCGATTGGACTCAACATTACCATTTGCAAAGTACTGGCGTTTCATGAACAACAATCTACTTCTTAGAGCTAATATATAAAATTCGCTGATCAAAAGATGTAAAGTCATAAGGAGATGATTAAGAGGGAGCTGAGATAACTGCCTGGTGATGTCTCCGACGGTGACGGCAACAGGATCCTCCCGTGGGGCAGCATTGATATCGAGCGGCACTGCTCGAAGCTTCCAGCGCTTGGAGTGGGCACCACCTATCTCACACGCCGGGCACATCCAGTCCTCGTTTACGGCTACCGGAGGCCGCCGCACGCCAGGGGGGGTGGGCAGCGGTGGTGGCGGAGGCTGGCGCATAAGCGGCCCCCAGACGTGGACGCATGATTCATGGAACCCACGTTCGCAGGCGTCACAGATAATGGTGGCCCCCGGCAGCTCGGGGAGGCCGCAGGACGCGCACGGGGGCGGCGGGTTCCCCCACCCCGCTACTCCCGGGTGCTGCGCTGGAGGCGGCACCTCCACCGACGAACCAGCGGTCGCGGCCGCAATGGCCGTAGCAGCAGCCAGCCTCCACGACTCCCCACGGTGGTACGCCAGCGCTATCTCGCGGGCCTGGTGCGCGACCAGCAGCTGGGCCTGCGCGTTGGCGGGAGGCTGGGGCTGGGGTGGTGGCGGCGGCGGCGGCGGAGGGGGAGGAGCAAAAATGGGGGCAGCGAACCCGCGCGGCGGCGACTGGGGAACCGCCGCCGGCGGCGACGGCGGCGGCGAGGGCGCCTCGTTGAGGTCGATGTCGAGATGTGGCGGGCGATCCATGGCGAACAGGGGATCAGGGTCGCGCCCGAGCTCAGGCTAGGGTTCGAATTCCGGGCATAGCGACGGGAAGGGGAGGGAGGGAGGAGGAGGTTAGAGAGCGAGCAAGGAAAAGCAGCAGCTCACGAGCGAAGCGCGGCTGGGGTTAAGGGAGGGGGGAGAGAGGGATCCCGGGGAGAAGCAAAGCAAAGGAGAAGAACGGACGGGACGGACGGGACACGTGGACGAGGGGCCGGGGACGCGTAGGTGGAAACGGCCGAGCGCCCGGCTGTCAGTGAGCGATGCCGTGCGTGGGAGATGGGCTGCGGTGGCGCGGAGCTTGTGACGGAAGCTCTTTCGCCCGTGCAGCGGGGCGCGGTGCTGTGTCCGTCCCCGCGCGGTGCTCTACAGTTGGTGTTGGCTGCGTCTACGGTTGTTGTACACAGCGACAAAACACGTTCGGTGTACTGGTAACGTATATGCAAAAGCTGCCTTCAATTATGTTCTTTGCTAGAATACGAAAAATACACTGAAATCGTTAATTAATGTCTTCATTTATTAGCATCCATGTATTAATATAATCTCGTATTAATTCCTGCATTGCTCGAATACGAGAAAATATATTGAAATCGTTCATTAATGTCTTCTTGTTATACAGAATATATATAAAGCATTTATAAAATATATCTTGGAAAATCTTGTATTAATTGTGTGCTTTGTTGGAATACAAGAAATATACTGAAATCATTCGTTAATGTCTTCTTATACGGAATATATAGAAGTCATTTATTAAAATATATGTTAAAAATCTTGTAGTGTTAATTGTGTGTTTTGCTGTAATACGAGAAATATATTGCATTAATGTCTTCTTATAAAGAATATATGGAAAGCAAGAAAAATCTTGTATAAATAATTGTTCATTAATCTCAATAATGTTACTCCCTCTTTAAAGAAATATAAAAGCATTTAGATCACTAAAGTATAAGATATGTTGAATCATTTATAAATATTTATATATAGGAAAGTGCTATATCAATTTATTCTGTGTGAGAACTGTTATAAACGATGTTATTGTCATTGTGACTAATAGTTTCTTAATTTTTTAACGATCATATGATAGTAGAAACTGGTAAATAAATATCTAAAAGGAATATAAGAACAAAAGAATCATTTACTATGGATGTTTCTCTAAACAATGTACACTTTAATGGGATCACATTTGCACGTTTAATGAACATCAGAATAATTATTCTTATAATTGTGATTTTTTTTATTCACAACTCCAATTAGAGTATATCTAAGTTATAAATAATTAACCAAAATCAAATATGGAGATCATTTATCTTAACTATAACATGGATATTTTGTTTTACAAATAAATTTTTGAGGTTGAGGATTGATGTCATAGTATACTTGGTGTTGTACAGACTAGCATTCACTCGGTCTACTAGTTGGTTGACACAACGCCAAAAGAGGTTCAATGCACATATGTCGTATATTGTGCAACTTTCAGTTGGGGGTTCTAATATAAGTTTAATATTGAATATCTATTACAAATATATATAGAAAATATTTATTAGTATCTCTTATATACAGGAAATCTCTTGTTACTGTAACTAATAGTTTGGTAATCTTTTAATGAACTTGTGTTAATAGTAACTAAAGAGTAAATATAAAAAAAACATATTTTTCATTACTAGGGATATGTATTCAAATATGAACACGCTTTAATGTGATCATATTTGTAGTTCTAATGATTTTCTCAGAATAATGATTGTTATAGTCGTAACTTTTTATTTGAGGCTGGAATTATAGTATATCAAAGTTATAAATAAGAAATATAAACCAATGATGGATATTATTTTTAGGGATTATTAATTCTGTGCCCCCGGTTCCTTAGTTGTGCTCACTTTTCCCCATTCGTTAACTTTTTCCTCACTTTTCCCCATGTGTCGGGTTTTCTGCTTTCACATTTTCCTCACTTTTCCCCCGAAAAATTGCTCAAAAAGGACCCAAATTTCGCAAATGGGGAAAACTGAGCACAACTAAGGAATTGGGGGCACAGATGGAATAATCCCTATTATTTACCTTAATTATGACATGGAGATTTTCTAGAAAGCAATTTTTTGAAGATAAGGATTGATGTCATCATACTTTGGTGTTGTACAGGTTGGCGTTTGTTAGGTTTGTCAGTTGGTTTACACAACGCCAAAAAGAGGTTCCGTGCACATGTAATCATAATTGTACTACTGTACTTATGGGTTTCACTAAGCATACTCTTGAGAACCAAATATGTAAGGTATTTATTTAAGGGAAATTTACATTTCTGCCCTTAATTGGTGCCCATCAAATAATTTTGCCCCTACTTTCAAAGGGTGCTCAGTTTTTGCCCCTAAACAAGATGACATAGAGGGTCACTGTGAAACATCTTTGACAAGATGGAAATGAATCATAAGGGGCATTTCTATAACCAAAAATGAATGTCTAGGGGCAAAATAAACATAGTTATAAACTAAGGGCAAAACTGTATAGTGGGCACCAACAAGGCAGAAATCTAAAAAAACTCTTTATTTACATATGTCTTATGTAGGATGTGCAATTGCACGGATAAAACTCTAAGGGTGGAGATATTTTTGACTTGTTACGATGACCAATGATTAACTTTTTAATGATGATATGTTAGTTGTGACTAACTCGTGAGTTTCAAAATTATAAGAATTTCACTTCATTTTCCATTATAAAAATTTGTCTAAAATATGTTCACACGTTAATGTGATTATGTTTTGTAGAATCAATGAACTTTTATAATAAATATTGGTATAATTGTAACTTTATTTGCAGCCTAGTATAGAAATATCTTACCCATAACTATTGAATAGTAACCAAGTATAGAAAGCATTCACATATGGTATGGAGATTCTATTAAATAAATTTTCAAACGAAAAAACTTAATTTTGATGAATGAATGAGGCTAGACATAAAATGTATTGATTTGGGTATATCTTCGGTGCTACCTACAAAAGCACGATCTAGCTTTCTAAGCAAACCATCTTGGCCATTAAGTCATATCTAGACTCAAGGAAAAATCATCTAATAATTATATATTATTGTATACAATGCCTAATAATACAATATAACTACCATTTAATATGGCTCCTTTTACATTATTTCCCTATAAAATCATAATACGTGCAAGCAAAAAATTAGTGAGAACCATCCAATTCTAGTGGACCATGATGATCAGATTGAAAATTGAACAATAAATTTGAAACATTGTATTCTAATATAACCATCATGAAAAAAATAAAATGCCATAAAAGGTTGTCTAATTGAGTTTTCAATAGTGTCTAATAATTCTTAACTAGATGTTAGAAGTCGGGTTAGATTAATTCTTCTATTTTTTTAGAAAATTGAATTTACTCTAAGTGCGCAAGCATAGTTACTTTTTGAAATTCTCCGTTATCTGGTACATTTGTTTGTTTGGTGCTACTGGAATAGTCGGCTAGTAACACATATTCAGAGATTTGGCATGATTTCATAATTTTGGTCCTACAATACTGATGTCAGGATTCGGTAGCACGGGTCGGGAGCTCAAGCACATTGTTGTTACGCTCATTGACGTCAATAAGTTAGTCCATAATGGGTCCCTCAACATGCAAATGATCAACGGCCCGACAAGAAATTCGAGGTACATTCCAGGATTCTTCGGTCACTGTATCTATTCCCCCCTTTCATGCAACCTCATATGCACCTTCATTTCGTTGAGGTCCCCATGGAGAAAAAAGTGTGCAACGAGAGATAGCAGCACTGTGACGTCCATGGCAAAGATCAAGGCGACTGTGGTAATCGTGGTGATTGCTTTCTGTCATCCGGGGCAAGCACGAAAGCAGCAGCCCGTCCATGCACCATGGAAGATCCTTTTCCGGTGACTATGATCGTGGTAGTGGACGTGGTCATGATCATGGCCTCGTGGGACACCAACAAAGACCACGGAGGTGCCACTGAGAAGTTGTGGCTTGAGTGATTCACTCCATTCCCACCACTTCTCCCACACACTTTGTATCCACGTAAACTCTGTTGATGTCCTTGGTTTGTCCCCAGCTTCCACACGCTTGCCTAATCGGCCACACTCTCCTGGGCCCAACATCGAACTCCCCCATCGTCTTGTGGCACACCGTCAATTTCTTGGGATCATGACCCCATGATCCACGCTACCATGAGCAACACTTCGCTCACTACTCATGAGTGCTACATGGACGCGGGTAACTCCAATCATAGGAGAAGCAACTTGTATAACTCGACGACACATCTTTCCTCCATAGGTCATACTTCCAGCATCTAATTGGCATTCCGTTGAGTTTGACCCCTTTTGGTTTCATTGTGAACGATCTAGCCACCAAGACACCTCTTATAAGATCCAATAGTGGAGCCGAGCTCTACCCCTCCATGGCACTCCCATCACCACTTTGGCAGCTTACACCACCTACACCAATTACTTGTGGCGTCGACGGCTTGGGACCCTAGTGCATCTTATTTTTCTCATTTTCCTTATGATTTCCTTTGGGGATGTAATAAAGAACTTGGTCGCTTTCCTTTATGTGAACCATATCATCCTGGACGACAACTTAGTCTCTCTCCTTTGTGTGAACCATATCATCTAGGTAGACAACTCATTTACCATTTTCTTGGTCTTTTTCTTATACTACTTCTCCCTTCCAAGTTATTCATTGTGACTTGTCGACCTCGTCGCTTATTAGGAGGTCTGTCCTTTTCTTTTTTTACTCTTCCGTTCCAATTTATTTGATGTAACTTTGGTGGACCTCACTTTTATTACAAATATTATCTTGTTGATCTTGATGATTACTCGGGATTTTCCTAGACATTTCCTTTACGCCATAAGTTTGATAATGTGCACCCTCAAGTGTTACTTTACATTTATTCTCACTCCATTCTATGTCACCATATCGTGTATGTAGTGTGACGATGTCGGAAACTTCCTCAATTCTAACTCATGTATCCTTTCCTCTTAATGTGGTGTTTCCTTTTGCCTCTCGAACCATCACATGTCCTCGTACAATGGCAAAGACGAGCGTCTTATTCACACCACTAATGGCATTGCCTGAACCCTCCTATGGAAAGCCAAACTATCGCCACCTTTTTGGGTTGAAGCTCTGAACACCCCCTCCTCTTATCCTCAATTGATGTCCCTCACGCATCGTCAACATCCTCACATCCCACCATCTTCTGTGTGACATTCATCACTCTTACAATCACCTTTGTGTGTTTAGGTTTTGTGTTATCCTAATCGGTATGGCACTAGCGACCACAAGATCTCCCTCTCTCTACTCGTTGTGTGTTTCCTTGGTACACACACATGAGAAAAAGTATATCATTGCATCGACTTATCCATCCAACATGTTATTATTTCTCGACATGTTTGTTTTGATGAGGACAACTTTATATATACTTCATGATAACCAACTCCAACCCACTGAGCAAACCTATGAACCATGGGCTGGTAGGTGGGGTGGACTAGCTTATGAGACACTGAGTAAGATTGACTTTTTATGGGCTGGAGTGATTGTATTTCCTACGTAAGACAACCTGCAATCACGAAAGGTATAAGGGCAAACATGCTCATAAAAGAAACATGTTGAGAAATGATAACACGTCGTGTGTTAAGTTGGTGGGTGATATCCTTTGTGTTCAAGGGACATAAAGATTAGGATAACACAAATAGTGATGATAGAACGTCGTAGTCATAGAGGAGATAGTGGGGTAGGGACATGAGTTGAGGAGATGGGTGGTGGTGTTAAGATTTTCAACCCAAAAGGGTGGTGGTAGTTTGGCTTGGCATACATTAGTTCAGACAATTTGCCAAGGATGTGTAAGGGCAGGAGAGGCAAAAGGAAATGCCACGTTGAGAGAAAATGGGATGCGAATCAGATCTAGGGACGTCGTCACCATTTTCCACACTAAATACATGAGACAGTGACATGAAATCAAGTGATAATAAACGCGAAGAAACACTTGGGTGCTTCACATGTACGAGGCCTATGGTGTAAAGGAAATGTCCAAAAAATGGGAGTAATCATCAAGAACAAGATAATCTTTGTAAAAAAAACTATTAGCATGTGGTGTCCGCAAATTAAAATAAAAGGACAACAAAATGGTAATGAGGTTGTTGGCCTAGATGATATGCTTCACACAAACAACAAAGTTCTTTATTAGGTCACCAAGGAAGATCACATGGAAAATGAGAAAAGAAGAGGCAGTAGGGTTCCCAAGTCTCCGATTCCACAAGTCCATGGTGGGGGTAACGTACACCACAACAATGATGATGGGAGTGCGATGGATGGTAGACCTCGCCACCACTATTGGACTTGGTGGTTGTATCATTCGGAACGAAACCAAAGAGGTCAAACTCGACAGAATAACTATTGTTGGTAGAGAATTTGCGAACGGGGATTAAATTCTTAGCAATACTAGGGGCAACTAGAATATCGCAAAGAGAAAAGAGAAGGAAAATGCAAAGTCTGTACCAAGAAACAAGAGTTTGGACTTTGGAGCCATTCCAACAACAAGATGTTGAGAAGTATGCACTGAAGATGAAAAAAGCAAGGTCAAATTATCAAGGTTATATGTGACGTTGTTGGAGGCGTGTATCACTTCAGGTTAGCGGTTGAGTGTTGCTCATGACAGCATGAATCATGGCCTAAGCATGCAATGTTGCATCATATGACGATGGGGGAGCTGGCTGCTGAGATGTCTTATACAACGCCGCATGCGCCAGTTTGCCGCTATAGCGCTTGAAGACGCTTGTATAGGTCGACCTATCTAGAGTCCCTATCGCTCCTTCCATTCGCTACTTGGCTTAGTTCGCCTCTTTTTCTTGCACTCGCTGAATTAAATAAACTAGCAACTATTGTTTTAAACTAACTACGCTATTTTTTATTGGGTAAAAAAGGCATACATTCAAATATTCATGGATTTGAAAATTATTCATGATTTTTTTTAAAAATCACAATTTTGGGGAAAATCATGAATTTGAAAAAAAATTCACAAATTTGGAAAAGTTTCACGAATTTGAAACATGTTCACGAGTGTTAAAAGCTCACAGAATTCAAAACATATTTGAGGAATTGGAAAAAAAAATGTTCAACAAATTTGAATTTTTTTTCACAAAACTTGATTTTTAAATGAAAACAAGAAAAAAAATGAAAGGCACCAAAGAAAACCCAAATAGAAAACACATAAAATCCCAGTTTGAAGCATCTAGAAGCTTTACAAAACCAGTTGAAAGCTTCTAGAAGCTTCACAATACCAATAAAAAAGGGTTTTACATAGCCGGCCCACTTCTCACACCTACTCGTGTGTGCCTTATATGCACAATGCACTATTTGGCGGACTCGACCCAGCTGATGGGCCCAAGAATTTGATCGGGTAGGCCTAAGTTTGGACATCGAGGCGCGGGCCTATAATACGGACAGAGGCCCACGCTCACACGGCCCTAAGGCGGGTCGTGTCCCAAATAATGCTCGGCTTGGTCGCTCGGTGGCTGGCTGGTTCAATCACCCTTTTTTATGACCAGCAAAAGGGCCATGCATTATAACGGGAGAAAATTTAAATGCGATATTTTCATTCTATTTTTCATGAGTTTCTCTTCTTCTATCTTCTTTTGTCGGCCCCTGTTCAACATTCTCTTTGAGACCAAATCAATTCGGTATATGCGCTTGAGATCAATGGAGGGGGCGATGTTGGACAGGAGATTGTTGGTTTTAGATCGTTAGATCAAATCACCCAGAAGATAACACACGTAGAAAATCACCAGAAGTTGTGTGTGTACGTCCAAGCTAGTCTCAAACAAGCACACAGGCGGGTACCTTGATTGATGAACAGTAGCTGGCTAGCTCTACGTGCACTTCTAGGAGTAGATGAATACGTGAGCTTGAAGAGCTACCGATCAAATTTGGAGGCGGAACGTCTCCACGTAAACTCGGCGAAGAAACAGATCGATGGATTGATAGCCGCGGGTGCAAGTGTGCGTTACTCCTGATTTTTCTCTCTTTATTGCTTTCATCTTGACGTAAACTCAGCGAATAAACAGATTGATGGATTGGTAGCCGCAGGTGCGTGTCGCTCCTGTTTTTTTCTCTAGTCAACACGCACTCCATATAAACGGATTACGAACATTTTTTTAGTAAAACTGGTTTTGCTAACAACCCCTTAAAAACTCGTTTTCTATAAACCTAACACTAATGTTTGCTATCCTCCAAACATGCACGTAATCATTTTTCGTCACACACGAGCGGGCACACGCAGGCCCCGTTACAGCTGAGGATCCGGTCTTTCCTCTAGACTAGGATCTGGTGGTCAGAGCTGCAACCGAATACGTATAATACACAAGTACAGGTATTCAACACGAACGGGGCCTAATACATGCATAAACTGTACCAGCCATACACCCTAGCTAGGTCGTTTGGCACGCACAAGACCAGCCGTCGGCGGCTGCTGGCAAGAAAGCGGCGGCGGCAACGACGCCGAGTTGGTCGACGGGCAGATATAAGGTTAGCAAGCAAAACGGAACGTACGCCGGTTGCCGCCTCAAAAACAACTAGTAACAGATTGATCTTCTGCAGTGCAATAAAGTAAACTTTCCTCGAATCGATCGCCGATCGCAATAGATTAGATCGACCTCGCGCGCTCATGATCGAAATCGCGGCAATGTATAGCAACACAAACGAACGGATTGTGGATATTATAGTACTACGATACAATGGAACGACATGATTACCTTTAGTTCCCGCCGGCGATGCGCGAGCGACCTCCCCTGCGTCCGCTGCTTGCCGCCGCGCGACTGTGTGTGCCCGGAGGGAGGAAAGAGGCATTCCTTCGTTTGTTTCGATGGCATGCAGCCGTCTTAGACCATCTACAACCGTATATCACAAATATCGGACGCGTCCAGTCGCTTTTGTGAAGAAGGCCTGGTTATAGCAACTCCAACGGTCGGACGGCGATTTTATCATTTTTTATCCATTTGGGTCGGCCCAATGGACGGACACTCATTTTGGTCGTCGCTTGCGTCCAACGCTGACCCGATTCAATTTTGAGATCCGTGTAAAAAAATAATGCAAATATTTTAAAATTAGAAAACGTTAATTAAACATAAATGCCGGTCACAGACGCCGGCGAGAGTCTACGAGTCCACATTATATTAAATATAAACATTTAATAAGACTAAAAACTAGGAGGAGGCGCGTTGCCCTAGGCGTCCTCGTCGTCGTCGTCGGGGCGGTGAGGTCGATGAGCGTCGGCGCCGGGCAAGCCCAGGGAAACGATGTCTCCCAGGCTGTGCCGATCTCCGGCGCGACCGCCATCGGCTGGGTAGCGCGGGCACGTCGCTCCTCTTCCTCTGCCTCGCGCTGCTCCTCGTCGCGCTCCCACTCCTCGAGCCGCTCGCCCTCGCGGCGCTCCTCCGCCAACCAGCGCCGCCGCCAGTCCTCGAGGTACATCTGCTCTTGCGCCAGCGTCGCCCCGTACCAAAAGGGTGGCGCGCTAAACCACTCGCGTACCACTCCATCCCATGTGTACCGCTCAGTCTTGACAGGGGTCGGCGCCGGCTCGGGATGGACGGGGGACGATGGCAACAGCGGCGCCACAACGCAGTCGCCGGAGGCGGAGAGCGCGATGGCCTCCAACAGGCACGCCTGGTAGGCCGCCTCCTCCTCCTCCGCCTTGTGCCGCCCTTCCTCGTCGTTTTCATGGAGGACAGACGCCAGCGCCACCTGGTAGACGACCTCCTCCTCCTGCTCCTCGTTGCGCACGACGAGGGGCGGCGGGGTGCCAGCCCGCATGTGCTGGACGCCGAGCCGGTACTGCTCCTCGTGTTTGAGGGCGAACCAAACCTCCCAATCGGGAGAGTCTGCTGCGTAGACGGGGTTGAGGCGCTGCTCCCACGTCAGCTGCTGTCGCTGGCGCCGCACCTCCTGCTCGTGTGCCCGCATTGTCCGTGGCACCGCCGACACTGAGATTCGATCCGGATCCAAATGCCAGTCATGTGGCTGGGTGACTGTGAAGGATCGATTGTAAACGAACAAAAGAGTCGAACAAATGAATCGATAAGATACTTTTCCATTGATGACTGAACACTTATATATAGGAGGAACGGACGCATCCAAAGGACGCGAAGGTTCAGAAGGCGGTTCCTGGAGGCGACGCTCCAGGAATGATATGTTGGTTCCACATCGTGGGGATATCCATGTGCGGTTACAAGTAGAGATTGAATTAACTAATTACATTAATTAATTAAATTCTAACACTCCCCCTAATCTTTACTTGTCCTTGAGCGTGTTCATCATCTTGAAATAGTCTCCTCTAAAAAAACCCTATGGGAAAATATGAGGAGTAGTGTAGGATATGTTGGTAAAACTCCTTCAAACCCAGTGGGAAAAATAAGGAGAAAAAGTTCCAACATATAATGAGTATTGCCTCTGTTAACTCGATATGAAGTATATCCATAGAATTTGGAGGACAATAAATATGTCGTATATACTTTCCTAAAAACCCCGTTGGGGAAACGAAAAGTATGACATATAATCTTGTGTTGATATTGCCTCATTAAAAACCTTTATGAGAACCTGTATAGTAAACTCATGAAGGGAAAAAGAGTATAATATGATGCATTGAACAGGAACAATTCAGAAAGATACTCCCCCTGATTCTTGCAAAATTAGAAGCCATCACATACCAATTCCATGAACACATTTCTTAAACATAAAAGTTGGTAGAGACCTGGTGAATAAATCAGTCGAACGATTTGACTTGCAAGATATGCAATATAATAATATTGCTTATTATGTAACCTTTTTGCATCCGGGCAACGCAAGAAACATTATCTTTGAGATAATGGTTGGTGGATGTAGCCGTGAGATCTGTTTCAAAGACTCTTCATGAGAGGGCTATCACACCTATTAGGAACACTAAGCTTGTCTACGATCTGACATAGTGGGGATCTGATCGATGTATCCAATAATATCGGTGTTCACATTTCTGTGAAATTGAAAAACCAGGACAAGATGTTTTATGCCTTGGAGATATCAAAAGATATTCTTGAGTACCAACCAATTGTGTTTGGTGGATCCAATGGCATTGTGAAACGTTGAGTCCCAATATCTCATTTCCATCGTCTCTTGGTCTAAATAGATCTTTCTTTACGTCTAGAGAATGAGCTACCATGAGAGTTATGGATGGATAAAATTTGTCCACAATGAATTTTTCCAATATATTATGGATATAGACAACATAGTATATCATAATGTATGAATGAAGGTGCTTAATATGTAGTAACGAGCGGTATGTTGGTTTACCCAAATCCTTCATTTTAAACTCCGTCATTTAGATGATTACATGTGTCGTCATTGTAGACACACAAATATGGATAATCCTCATTGTAGGATTAATCCTTGTATATAAGGATCTCACTATGTCAGTTGTATCATATGTACCGACAACAATAAGTCGTATGTGACTTACTGATTTTACACATGTATGTTGTATTTTGTATTTCGATTCAGAATTGAAATTCCATCGGGAATCAATCATATCTGAATTTAGTGATACATATGGATATGTAATCACTACATCTATCAACTGCATAGATACATGATTTTGTACTGCCAATGATATAAGTTATCAGAAAGAGATTCCACCTCTGGAGAATAGTTGGGTATCTGCGTGAACCCTTGTGCTACAATACTTTCACGACCTTGTTGTTCTCAATCCTTTTTCCAGAAGAAAACTGGTGTAGGTATTGCTTATGAATACCTTCCCATTATTGAGCAAGATTATTTCTACCTAGATTATACCCTTTGCTTGAGTTCAGTCCGAGTGTTATTCACACTTTGCCATGGCCACGGTCTTTAGATCTGAATCATTTGAAAGGTTTTTGCAATCTAGTTGAGAAATATATGTCAACAATTGTAGACTTCCGGTTATATGTTTCTCCAGAATCTATATATCAATATAGAGTTGATGGAAATATCGTTACCCATGGTGACTGCTCGTGATTTCCCAATGCAGTTGAGTCGGGTATTCCGATGTCCCGGTCATTGTGTGCACTATGACCTGGGTTGGTGGAGGTTTCCCATCCACTGGGTGTATACTACCCATTAGGTGTTTGTCAACGTAAAGTTGACTTGCATTTACTGATTCAGAGGCCTTGATATCCTTCCTTGCAAGAAGCTAAATCCTGATATACTATTGCCGTACTTCTCCCCCTGTTTCTTTGAACGGGGATTTGAGTGGTTTTAGTTGGTACCTCCACTCTTTCCGACATATTTTGCAGGATTGTAGGATTGTGTGACATCTGTATAGTCAGTAAATGAATCTGGCAGGTTATTTGCGCGTTGCAAATCTTCTGAACGCATGGTTCAGATCTTTGAGTACGTGGATTTGAGGTAGTAATGTGCCTGACATTCTTTATGGTACTTGAAATCTCCCCCTAATGCCTGGAAATATTCCTCATTGAATCAGCATACTTGCCTTGAATAACTCCCCATGTGAGGGGCTTGAGGTGTTGACGGTAATACAATTATTCCTCACATAGATCCCAACTATATGTTGAGGGGCCAATGATGTATGCCGGGTGGTGATATCGAATATGCAACCGAATTACTGCAGATGGGAAATACCTGGTAGATTTCCACGTATCAAAGATAGAGGGGAATAATATTATGCAGTTTGGTCACGAGTGTGTAAAACTGCATGACTCCAACGTAAAGTTGGCAAGTTGCAATTTCAAAGTAAAGATCATGCAATGAGCTCAATTCTTTGGATGGGATTCTACCAAACCATTTTGATTCTAGGCATTAGGACAAATTGCTAAACTTCAATCCGAAGACCATATAGAAGGCACTCAAGGAGAATTCTGCAATGCTATCCATTCGATTTACTTGAAATCGATGTCAGGATAATGAGCCAATGGTTTCGCGTGAATAAAGCACACACTTAAGACCATCATGTAGATATGTATTTTAGAACCATGGAATACCTGAATAGTCTACTCAATGGTTGGGAAGAGCCACTTACCTCGACTTGATGCATTCAAGGAGTTTGAGTGGTTCAGCATACACTTTAAGGTGTGCGAGCCTTAAAATTTGCCTCCCTGTGTCACATGTAGTGCACACAAAATCCAAATATTGTTAGAATTTAGCATCATAATAATCATAAACCATTGGAATTGCTGATAGTTTCGGTTTCAACCCAATGTCAATGATAACCAAAGGTGAGAATGCCAAGCTTGTCATGCAAAAGACATTCCGGAAAACTATCTTGTATGCAACATGTGCTACGGGTTTTGTAGTATGAGTAGTACAATCCAGATGATACATAGAGAATGTGCTTGCCATATTCGTTGCATATGGTAAAGAGAAGTTATTTCTCTTTGTTGTCATCATAAGTTTCGTTAGAGAAACTATTTTGACGCATACCTCTATAGTTTAGTAGGATACGAGTTAAACCGGGAAGCAATAAAGCATTATTAAGTTACTCGAGTACGTACATGGATAGTAAATATGTCTCGAGTTGAGCCAACAAATACCTCATCGCGTCTAGCGATTTTAAAATATCTCCTCTCTCAACAAGAGTGGAAATGTTTCACTTCCCTGAGTATAGAGTTCGTGGTGCATATGTCCACAAGGCACATATCATTTTTCATCGGATTGACTCCCGTAGAAATCTATATATAGACATGAAGATTCTCAATATGAAAACCATTGTCATATATATATATATAATACATACAAATGTATTTGTATTGACGTGCTGATACAATATATTGTGATATACAATATATGATGACAACAATACTTATGTTGTTGTTACAATATCGTAAATGGACATTAATTATATTGACCACTCAGGAGATTGAGAGACTATTCATTGTCTCCAAACATGTCGGTTGAGGCATATTCAACCATCATATTCTCCGTGCCCATAGGGTCCCGTAAAAGCTGGTGATGTCGGATTGAAGGTTGAAGTAAGATTCAAACCTTTGCCCTTGAGGTTCATTGTATCCCAGGAATTGCTGATACAGAATAACCAGATGCTGAGATCTGAATCTAATGCCTTATGATATATAAGACACCATTTTTCTGTTAGCTGTGCGATTCTGGCCAGAGGTGAATCCAGGATTGCACACATTATCCCACGAGACACAAGAGCGATCATGATGTCCATGGCCCAGATAGGGCAGTCGTGGCCATTGAGGGCGAGTGCTCAAACTCTATAGCCATATGTCATATGTTACCTCTATGGGTAAACCAGAGATAATTAATTTACAACCAGTAAATTAAAGATTATCATGGTTGATGTTGTAATGAACTTAGCAAAATCAATAAGTATTTCAAGAAGTTATCTTGAAAACATTAGTGTGAATCTCAAATTGCTAACTATGACACCTTAAGATAATTTTCAAAATGGAGTAGATCTCGCAGCACTAGGGAGTATAATCTGATGAAATCAGTAGATACTCACTTCTAATGTCTTATGTCGGGGCTTAGTAAAACGTGTGACAAAACACTTTGTAAAGCATTCATAATGTCAAAATGACAAAATGTAGGCTTTAACTGTAGTCATTGATAATCTGCGTAAGCAGTAGATCTATATGACTAGACCACAAGCATCAATTTGAAGAAACCACTTTAAATTTTGCATCTGTATTTGCAAGAAATTTAAAATCTCAATTGCAAATAGACGTATTAATCTCGACATGTGTTAAACATGAAAATATATACATCATAGAAATATCCCGGAATACATCGTACTCAACGGAGAAACAGTATTGCAGAGTGACTGGATTTATCTTTGCAAGAGATAAAAAATCTCAATTGCAAATAGATGTAATTAATCTTGACACGTGGCAAACATGGAAATATATTACATCAACTTAGAATCTGAAATACATCAGTACTCAACAGAAAACAATACTAAAATATGTGTACTGATTTTAGCAGATCTAAAACAGAAATAAATTACTGCTAGAAGTGCTGTTAGGAGATTAATTGGTAATCTGCTAAAACAAATGTGCAAATGAGCAAAACGTGGCATGCTATGCTGGATGCCTAAATTCCCAGCGCATGCATATGGCCACGTAAGGCAGCCCAGACCTGGTAGATAAGGGAGAGCGACTAGATGAAATAAACAGGTCTAGCAATTCCCGAGTCACTTCGATCCCAAATCCACAGCAGAGACCGGCGGAGGACCCCAGCGCCGGCTGGCCGGCCGCATCACCGGCGGAGAGAAGATCTCCCGCTGCGCTCGTCCTGGAGGAGGAGCCACCGCGGAGGTGGGTGCCGGGCGCAACGCCGCTGTAGGCGCCATCCGCGAGCGCGAGCGCTGCTGCTGCGGGGCCGGAACGGCTGCTCGACGGCGGACTCTCCAGCGGGACCGCGAGGGCCCCGAGGCGGCGGCCCGCGCCTGTGCGCCGCAAAGCCGGAGGAGTGGTGGGTGTCTGGGACGGCGCGGCAGCTTCGGCATCGACTGCCGCGGCGCAAGAGGAGCCGCTCACGCCGGAGCCATAGATGAAGACGGAGGCCCCGGTCGGCACGGACTCGAAGGCGAGCGCGTGACAGGCGGCGACCTCGACGACCGCAGAGGTCGGAGATGGCAGCGGCGCGGCCTCGTGCTCGTCGTGTCGTCGTCAAGGACGACGATGTCGTTCCCCGGCGCCGCGCTCAACCGTCGCGTGCTCCGCGTTGGGAGCCGCCACCGGCCCGGACTTCAGCAGGCCACTGAGCCATGGTCGCGCGCAGAAGGGCGCCGCTGAGCCGCGTGCTAGATGGAGCGCTCGCACTGCTTGCAGGCTGTAAGTCGTCCGTGCCGTGGATGCGAACAGAGGCTGCTGCCTCCGGTCTTGGACATGAGACCGCATCATCGACAACATCATTCACCGTTTGAGGTTAGTGCCGAACCAGAAAAGTAATAATAATAGAATAGCATCACCTGATGATATAGCAATTAAGATCAATAAGTTTGATCTGTAGGCTTCATAGATGAACTATAGAATCAAGACTCTGATTGAATGATTTTAGCGATTTGTGCTTCTGATTCTCCCGTTGATCCATCTTTCTTCTTCTCTTTAAGTACCTGTGAAGAAATCCACAGGAAGAGGTGTCGAGAGAGTCGCCGCGCCGGGGCTGTGGTCGCCTCGGGCTGGTGCAGGAGGTCGAGGCTGCGGGGTCACTCGGCGGCTGAAGACATGCGCCGCCGCGCCGCTCTGCAGGGTGAGGCCTGCTCGCATCATACGGCGGAGGGCTTGTCCTGCCGCCAGTTGCCGAGGACGACGCTCCGTCGGAGAGCGTGCTGATAACGTGTGAAGGATCGATTGTAAACGAACAAAAGAGTCGAACAAATGAATCGATAAGATACTTTTCCATTGCCCCCTCAAAAAAATAATATTTTTCCATTGATGATTGAACACTTATATACAGGAGGAACGGACGCATCCAAAGGACGCGAAGGTTCAGAAGGCGGTTCCTGGAGGCGACGCTCCCGGAACGATATGTTGGTCCCACATCGTGGGGATATCCACGTGCGGTTACAAGTAGAGATTGAATTAACTAATTACATTAATTAATTAAATTCTAACAGTGACGTCGGGGTACGGGAGGGGGATGCGATGCTCCCAGTGCCACCTCGCTTGGTACACTGAGACGTCTATCCGCTGCCTCACCGGGCAGGCAGACGTCAACGAAGGTAGGGGGAGCGTGCGAGAAGGGCCGACGGGGGGCCTTGCCCTTGTTCTTGCGGGTGAAGAAGCCCATGGTGGCGCGCGGGACGATGGCTAGGGTTATCGCCGACGAGGGAGCAAAAGGGTGGCTAGATGGGGACAGGAGGAGGCTGGAAGAGGATGAAGACCCTCCCCCCCACACGCTCGGATTAAAAAAGGCCGCCCCACCGCCGCTGACGCGTAGGCCCGCGGTCGTCATAAATAAAAATGTAGGATGTAGTTGACCGACCGCCATGTGGGGAAGTAGTGGACATCGAGAGGACGTGCGGCGCGTCTGTGCCGACGCATTTCAGGCCCAAATTTGGGCCGGAAATGGGTCCATGCGGACGCGTTTTGGGAATGGGTCGACGCGTTAGGCCAACATTTTTGTCTACGGCGACCCAAACGGACGGCGACGGGTCGCCACATATTGGAGTTGCTCTTACCCCTTATTTTGTCTCTGGTGCTACCCTATACCTCAAATTCATACTACACGCACCAGCTATTAACAGTATCTCCAGAAACAAAGAGATGTTCTAGATGGCCAAAAAGGCGTAGTATACTCTTACGTATAGTAAAACATATTTGGAGCTTTGCAAAGGCTTTATCATCCTTCGTATGAAGGTACTTGTGTGCCTTCTTTGCCTCCTGTGACATACACTACAAAAGATCATTTGTAATTGGTGAAAAGAAACATGGAGATGTCAAACCATACATATCACAATCTATGTACGCTACAATTCTTAGTATTGAACATACCAACATGGCACCAGCTATGGCATCAGATTCAGGCCCGTGATAGGTCATCAAATGTAAGGCACAGAGCCTGATATTATTGCTAAACTTGCACATTTTGGTGTCAGTTTTTTGATAGCTTGGACATCAACTTAGCTTCAGCAGCAATGCACTGGAAAAGATAGATAATTTTCAAATTGTTGCAAGCAAGGCCATACACATCAAACTACAAAAAATAGAAATTAAGAAGGCCACGCCACAGCATCATCTGATTTGTTAGAGGTAGACATGTACCACCAAGCCAGCAGCGGCGACAGCAAATTGACCCTCTGATTTTCTTTCTTTCATGATATTTTCTGCTACATTCTGGATCTCGAGGATAAGGTTTCCCTGGTGAATATTGCCATTCTCCATATAGCTCTTCTCCATTTTGAGACACTTGACAGCCCAACAACGCAAAGATGTTAGTAATTAGCAAATTGATCAATCAAATGACACCTTTTGGTTTAGTAAAGGCAAGAGGAATCTACCCGTTTAGCTGCGGCATGCAGGTCAAAATGAAGAGCAACATTGCTATTGAAAAACTTCTTGAGATAGGCAATGTAGTCTCTGAAATGAACTATACCGCAAGTCCAAGGCAGTAGCCTGTCCGGAGACCATGCCTCCGCCATAAGATCTTAAGATGGATAAAATACTTGTCAGATCTAATAGTAATAGCAAGAAAATATGTAGTACATGCATATAACAAATTGCAGAACAGAACATCACGAGATAGCACAGGAGTGAAATACAGCTTCGTTACGCTCAACATTCGACAACACAAGGAAATGATGTTACATCTGGTCGCACTGTAAACCAGTCAAGAATTTCAAGACGGATCCAAACTTTCTAAAAGGCATTATGAATCATGTAACAAATCACTAGGACAGATCCAAACCCCAATCCTAACTGAAAACTAGAACAATAAATTTCCTCGCACCTTCGAACTCGATGATCTCCAATGGCGGCAGTTCCTTGATACCATCCATTTCCTCCCTTTCATCCTCCATCTTCTTAATCCACGCCTTCACAGAATCGTAGTCGTACTGCCTCATGAAGAGTTGGGGGAAGCCCTTCTCCTCCGAATTTGGGGTCTCACTGTGTTCCATCTTCTTTGGGGAACTAGTATTTCGTGGAGGGATGGGATCGGGAGCGGGACTGGAAAGCGACGACGAGGCGGCGGACGAGGAAGAGATCTCCCCCGGCTGTAGGGCCTCACGGGGTTGCATTTCTTTGGGGACCTAGGGTTTCGTGGAGGGATGGGATGGAGAGCGGGATCGGAAAGCGACGACGAGGCGGCGGACGAGGAGTGGCGAACGGTCGGGGTTGGGTTCGGGCCAAGAGCATCTGCAGCCGTTGGCCCGGCTTACAAAAAATCACCGCGTGACGATGACTCGGCGATAAAATCGGTTTGGGGTGATTGAGTTTTCAGCCACCGTCGTCAGATTGCCCCAGACGCTGATATCGGTTTAATTTTGGCGTAAATTTGCCCATTTTTCAGCCCACTTTCGGCGCAAAATCGACCCGCTATCGGTGCAAATCAGCCCATATTCGCCATGCTTCGGCGCAAATTCAACATAAGTTATTTTTTATCACATAGTTCATCATAGAAAATCAATAGAAATCAAATAGTTCGACAACAAATAGTTCAATACAAATTATATAGTTCAACAAATAAAAATTCATATTTCATCACACGTCGAGTTAGGCGTTGCCCTTGAGCCTCCATAGATGCTCCATCAGATCCTGCTACAGTTGTTGATGCACCTGTGGGTCTCGGATCTCCTGACGCATATTAAGGAAGGCAGCAGGTTGCCGGTAGCTGGTTGATCAACTTGGGTAAGAGGACCCTGCGTGTAATATGGTACATTGTCAAACACTGGCTCTTCTTGCTCGCTCTCAATGATCATGTTGTGTAAGATGGCACAATAAGTCATGATTGTGACGCCTCCGATTCAATCGTACACTAATCATACACGCAAACATGTACGATCAAGATCAGGGACTCACGGGAAGATATCACAACACAACTCTAAAAGTAAAATAAGTCATACAAGCATCATAATACAAGCCAGAGGCCTCGAGGGCTCGAATACAAGTGCTCGATCATAGACGAGTCAGCGGAAGCAACAATATCTGAGTACGGACATAAGTTAAAGAAGTTTACCTTAAGAAGACTAGCACAAACTGGAATACAGATCGAAAGAGGCGCAGGCCTCCTACCTGGGATCCTCCTAAACTACTCCTGATCGTCGCCAGCGGCCTGCACGTAGTAGTAGGCACCTCCGGTGTAGTAGGAGTTGTCGTCGACGGTGGCGTCTGGCTCCTGGGCTCCAGCATCTGGTTGCGACAACCAGGTAGAAGGGAAAGGGGGGAAAAAGGGAGAAAAGCAACCGTGAGTACTCATCCAAAGTACTCGCAAGCAAGGATCTACACTACATATGCATGAGTATATGTGTAAAGGGGCCATATCGGTGGACTGAACTGCAGAAAGCCAGAATAAGAGGGGGATAGCTAATCTTGTCGAAGACTACGCTTCAGGCCACCTCCATCTTGCAGCATGTAGAAGAGAGTAGATGGTAAGTTCACCAAGTAGCATCGCATAGCATAAACCTACCTGGCGATCCCCTCCTCGTCGCCCTGTTAGAGAGCGATCACCGGTTTATATCTGGCACTTGGAAGGGTGTGTTTTATTAAGTATCCGGTTCTAGTTGTCATAAGGTCAAGGCACATCTCCAAGTCGTCCTGTTACCGAAGATCACAGCTATTCGAATAGATAAACTTCCCTGCAGGGGTGCACCACATAACCCAACACGCTCGATCCCATTTGGCCGGACACACTTTTCTGGGTCATGCCCGGCCGCGGAAGATCAACACGTCGCAGCCCCACCTAGGCACAACAGAGAGGTCAGCACGCCGGTCTAAATCCTATGGCGCAGGGGTCTGGGCCCATCGCCCATTGCACACCTGCACGTTGCGAACGCGGCCGGAAGCAGACCTAGCCTAGCAGGCGTTCCAGTCCAATCCGGCGCGCGCCGCTCAGTCGCTGACGTCACGAAGGCTTCGGCTGATACCACGACGCCGAGTGCCCATAACTGTTCCCGCGTAGTTGGTTAGTGCGTATAGACCAAATGGTCAGACTCAGATCAAATACCAAGAACTCGTTAAGCGTGTTATTTTGAAGTAACCGCGGACGCCGACCAGGGCCAGGCCCACCTCTCTCCTAGGTGGTCTCAACCTGCCCTGTCGCTCCGCCACAAAGTATCAGTCGGGGGCCGTCGGGAACCCAGGCCCACCTCTACCGGGATGGAGCCACCTGCCCCTTCAGCCCCCATCTCCGAACAGTATCATAAGTAATGTAACAGTATAAAGTATATAGTATATGCCCGCGATCACCTCCCGAAGTGATCATGACTCAGTAGTATAGCATGGCAGACGGACAAGAGTGTAGGGCCACTGATGGAAAACTAGCATCCTATACTAAGCAGTAGGATAGCAGGTAAGGGTAACAACTGTGGCAACAATGACAGGCTATGCAGCAGAATAGGATTAACCGAAAGCAGTAACATGCTACACTCTTCTAATGCAAGCAGTATAGAGAAGAATAGGCAATATCTGATGATCAAAGGGGGGGCTTGCCTGGAAGCTCTGTTGTACAGGGAGAAGGGTCGTCGGTGACGTAGTCGTACTCGGTGGCATCAACGCCGGTCTCGGGGTCTACCGGAGAAGAAGAGGGGGGAAGAAACAGTAAATACGGAGCAAACAAAGCATCACAAAACATAACGAGGCAATATGCGGTGCTAGGTATGCCCTAACGCGGTAGTAAGTGATACCGGCGAAGGGGGGAAACATCCAGGAAAGTATTCCCGGTGTTTCGCGTTTTCGGACAGATGAACCGGAGGGGGAAAGTTGCGTGTTCGCTATGTTAGGGATGTGTGGCGGACGAACGGGCTACGTATCCGGATTCATCTCGTCGTTCTGAGCAACTTTCATGTACAAAGTATTTTCATCCGAGCTACGATTTATTTTATATTAAATTTCAAAGTTTTAATTGATTTTCCAATATTATTATTATTTTTAATTAAACCGAATTGACCAAGTCAGTATGACTGGTCAAAGTGAACAGTATAGTGGGTCCTGCTTGCCATTGACTTAGATATATTTTTGTTCAACTTAGTTTTTAGTTTAACAGCGGGTCCACATGTCATATGCTAGCTATTATTCTAACTATTAATTAGACTAAGCTAGCACCTAATTATGGGCTTAATTATCCCTAAGCTAGCCAGCTACACACACTGCTGCTCACACACTCACGCACACACACACGCAGTACGCACACACGCTGCACACACTCACACACAGCTCGGCCATGGCCGGCCGTAGCAGCGGCGGCAGCGTGCGGCGGCATCGACGAACAGTAGCGGTTTGCAGGCAAGCGCAGCAGCACCTAGCGACAGCAGCAACTAAGCAGCGGAAGCAGCAGCAATAAGTAGAGCAGCAGCAGTTCGCTAGGAGGAGCAGCAGATACGCGGGCGCGCGTGCACGCGCGAGGCGCGGCCAGAGGACGGCCAGCGCGCGGCCGGTCGCGGTCAGAGGGGCGGCGCGGGGCGCACATGGGGCGACCGTGGTGCGAGGTGTAGGCGCCGCAGGACACGCCGTGACCGCGGCCAACGGCCGGAGCCTGGGGCGGCGTCAAATAGCGTCGGGGATGTTAGAAATAAACCACGTGTCGCCGTAGATCACCTGTGTGTCGCGTGTGAGTGTGTGTGTGCGCACTCAGTCCAGCGCGTACGGCAGGGCCGTTGGCGAGTGTGCTGGCCAGTTAGTTAGTGCATGGATAAGATGGTGGTGGTTGTGGCCGTGCATGTAGCTAGCTTAGTGCATGCATGTATCAGGATATGGACGAGCCTGTAGGGTAGTGGGTGCTACGTGCGTGCGTGGCGGCCGGCCCTGTGTGTGCTGGGCTATATAAGCCGATGCATTGTGTCTTGTTCGGTTTGAGCCGAGTGTAAGCCATGTAGTCATTGTAAAGAAGAAAATATTGGGGCGTTTGAGCGCCCGTGGCGGCGTTCGTCGCCGGCCAGAAAATCTTGTGTCCACTGTTCTTCTTCCACCTCCGTTCGAGTGAGAGGAGAGGTAGCTAGAGGGCTGCGGTTCCAACAATTGGTATCAGAGCTGGTTCATCTTGGGTGTCGTCCCCTTGCCGGAGGCGTACCGACGGTGGCGGCGTTCGGCGGCGGCTGCTCGGTGAAGCTCTGGGCCGTGTGTCAGTCTATGGAGGTGCGCGGCGCGGCGAGGAGGCCGCGGTGGCTGCGGCGGCACGGTAAGGAGGCCACGGAGGACCTGCGTGGTGGCGGCTTCAACGACACACAACGGCATGGCGGCATGGAGGTGCCGCGCTGCGGTTGAGGCCGCAACGGTGCAGGGCAATAAGCCGTGGCGGCTTCAACGACACACAGCGGCATGGCGGCATGGAGGTGTTGCGCTGCGGTTGAGGCTGCAGCAGTGCAGGGCAATAAGCCGTGGCGGCGAGCCGGGCGTGACCGGTGCGTGTTATGGGTGCGCACTAGACGCGTCGAGGGCGTCGGGACCACGGGCGCGCGTACGAGCGTGCGGTTGATGTTGGGAGGAGGCGTATGTCGCCGTTGTGCTCGAGTCCGTGCTCGAGTTCGGCTACATCCTTCCGGCGTTTGTCGCTAGCGGCTGCCTTGGCGGACGCGGAGGCGGCGCGCGGTGAGCGTCTGGTGCGGTCGGGCGCGTCGGGTGCGTGCGGGACGTGCGGGACGCACTGGTGCGGTCGGGCTCGTCGGGTGCGCGCGGGACGTGCTGGGCGCAGAGGGACGCCAGGCGTGTGTCGCCGGTGGAGAAGGAGCTCGGCGTGTGTCGCCGGAGTCGTGACGGAGCACGGTGCGACCGGCGTCAGTGCGCCAGGTCAGGTCCGTGGCGGTGCGGCCGGCGTCGTTGCGCCAGGTCGGGTCCGCGGGCTGGGTCACGGTCGTGACGACATCGACAACGGCGATGTTGTGGTTTAGGGAGAGTATGTTAGAAATAAACCACGTGTCGCCGTAGATCACCTGTGTGTCGCGTGTCAGTGTGTGTGTGCGCACTCAGTCCAGCGCGTACGGCAGGGCCGTTGGCGAGTGTGCTGGCCAGTTAGTTAGTGCATGGATAAGATGGTGGTGGTTGTGGCCGTGCATGTAGCTAGCTTAGTGCATGCATGTATCAGGATATGGACGAGCCTGTAGGGTAGTGGGTGCTACGTGCGTGCGTGGCGGCCGGCCCTGTGTGTGCTGGGCTATATAAGCCGATGCATTGTGTCTTGTTCGGTTTGAGCCGAGTGTAAGCCATGTAGTCATTGTAAAGAAGAAAATATTGGGGCGTTTGAGCGCCCGTGGCGGCGTTCGTCGCCGGCCAGAAAATCTTGTGTCCACTGTTCTTCTTCCACCTCCGTTCGAGTGAGAGGAGAGGTAGCTAGAGGGCTGCAGTTCCAACAGGGGAGAGGGGCAAAAGGGGGAAACGGGCGGAGGCTCACCCCGGGGAGGCCATGGACGAGCTCGGCGAGGCCGGGAGGCGCCGACGGTGGAGATTGACGGAGATGACTGCGGCGGCCGTGTAGTGGAGGAAGTGGCGATGACGAGCCTAAGTGGCGTTCCTGCTCGATTTGAGGCGCGTAGGTGAAGGTGACATGGTTGGGGAGGCTCCTGGCCACCTTGTAGCAGCTCGGGGAAGCCTCGGAGAACGGCAACGACGACGCGGCGGCGACGGGGGTCTCGGGCGGCTACTCTAGTGGAGCAGAGCGAGGTGAGGAGGAGAGATGTGAGGCCCAGGGGGGGTTGGGCTCGATCTAGGGTTCGTGGGCGACGTAGTTATAAGCCCAGGGAGGCGACGTGGAGGGCATCCACGGCCATGGCCGTCGTGGATGTGCGCGATGCACACCCTCTGTTCCTGTAGCGGGAGGTAGGGGAAGGTTTTGGTGGGCTGGGCCGTGTGGCCACTTATGGCCCAGTGGCACCTTAGTTTAGGTCCATTTCGCTTTTACCCTTTTCTTTGTATTTTTAGGTCCTATTTTGTATTAGGTTGCGCCATCAAATGATTTTTGTTATATATGAATTTTGCCATACAATTACTACGTAATATTTGTGAAAGCCACAAAAAGTTTGGAGCTTAACTAAACTCATTTGAATTTTGCTTAAATACAAATGGATTAAAAAGGCTGTTTTGGGCACTATTTTAACTAAGCTAGGGCGATTTAATATTCCAGATAATATTGGATTATTTATGAAAATTAGTTAGTGAATTATTGCAACCCAGCAAACATTTTTGTTTTACCGTTTGCAGAAATAATAATTTGACTTTCTTTTCAATTTGATTTGAATTCGGTTTGGATCAAAGTGAGGTTTAGAAATTTAATTGGGATGACATGGCACCATTAGTGTGTGGTTACTGTAGCTTAACTACCGGGGCGTTACAATGATCTCCCACATTTGATCTTTCGACCAGGTCTGAGCGGGGTACCGGACAACAGCAAATCAAGATTAAAGCACACCAAATGCCCGCTCGACATCCTTCATGCAAGCCTCCTGAACCTTCGGAAAGTGGGAATTCTTGCCCTCCTGGCATAGGGTTTGAGATAGTTTTCACAAATGTAGACCATCTCAGATAGATGCCATCTGCTAGGTAGTATCCCTTGTTGTAGTGCCACCCATTGGCCTCGAAGTTCACGGGAGGAGAATGACCTTCAACAAGCTTGGCAAAGACAAGGGAGCACTGCAGCACGTTGATGTCATTGTGAGTTCCTGGCATACCAAAGGAGTGCCAAATCTAGAGGTCCTGTGTGGCCACTGCCTCAAGTACCACACTGCAACCGGCTTTGGCGCCTTTGTACATCCCCTGCCAAGCAAATGGACAGTTTTTCCATTTCCAATGCAAGCAGTCGGCTTCCAAGCATCCCAGCAAATCTTCTTGCTGCATTCTGTGCTAGGATCCGAGCAGTGTCTTCGACCGCAAGTATTGCGGTCCAAACACTGCCACCACTGCCCTGCCGAACTTGTAGAAACACTCAATGGTCGTGGACTCGGTCATGCGCCCATAGTCGTCGAGTGAATCACCGGGAGCTCTGCATGCAAGCATCCTCATAGCCGTCGTGCACTTCTAGATTAAGGTGGATGCTTACCTCTTGAGCATGCGTTGGTTTTCCCTTGAAGAGGAAAGGGTGATGCAGCAAAGTATCGTAAGTATTTCCCTCAGTTTTTGAGAACCAAGGTATAAATCCAGTAGGAGGCCATACGCAAGTCCCTCGTACCTACACAAACAAATAAGAACCTTGCAACCAACGCGATAAAGGGGTTGTCAATCCCTTCACGACCACTTGCAAAAGTGATATCTGATAGAGATGATAAGATAATATTTTTGGTATTTTTATGATAAAGATTAAAAGTAAAGATTGCAAAATAAACAGCGACATAAATAGCTAGTTGACGGGAGATTAATATGATGGAAAATAGACCTAGGGTCATAGGTTTCACTAGTGGCTCCTTTCAAGATAGCATAAGTATTACGGTGGGTGAACAAATTACTGTCGAGCAATTGATAGAAAAGTGCCTAGTTATGAGAATATATAGGAATGATCATGTATCTAGGCATCACGTCCGTGACAAGTAGACCGAAACAATTCTGCATCTACTACTATTACTCCACACATCGACCGCTATCCAGCATGCATCTAGAGTATTAAGTTCATAAGAACAGAGTAACGCATTAGGCAAGATGACATGATGTAGAGGGATAAACTCAAGCAATATGATATAAACCCCATCTTTTTATCCTTGACGGCAACAATACAATACGTGCCTTGCTGCCCCTACTGTCACTGGGAAAGGACACCGCAATATTGAACCCAAAGCTAAGCACTTCTCCCATTGCAAGAAAGATCAATCTAGTAGGACAAACCAAACTGATAATTCGAAGAGACTTGCAAAGATAACAAATCATACATAAAAGAATTCAGAGAAGATTCAAATATTGTTCATAGATAATCTTGATCATAAACCTACAATTCATCGGATCTCGACAAACACACCGCAAAAATAGTTACATCGAATAGATCTCCAAGAAGATCGAGGAGAACTTTGTATTGAGATCAAAGAGAGAGAAGAAGACATCTAGCTAATAACTATGGACCCGAAGGTCTGAGGTAAACTACTCACACATCATCGGAGAGGCTATGGTGTTGATGTAGAAGCCCCCCGTGATCGATTCCCCCTCCGGCGGAGCGCCGAAAAAGGCCCCAAGGTGGGATCTCACGGGTACAGAAGGTTGCGGCGGTGGAAATAGGGTTTCGTGGTGCTCCTGGATGTTTTCGGGGTATATGGGTATATATAGGAGGAAGAAGTAGGTCGGTGGAGCTGCGAGGGGCCCACGAGGGTGGGGGCGCGCCTCCCTGCCTCGTGGCTTCCTTGCTTCTTTCTTGACGTCCACTCCAAGTCCTCTGGATCACGTTTGTTCCAAAAATCACTCTCCCGAAGGTTTCAGTCCGTTTGGATTCCGTTTGATGTCCTTTTCTGCGAAACACTAAAATAGGCACACAAAAACAGCAATTTGCACTGGGCCTTGGGTTAGTAGGTTAGTCCCAATAATAATAATAAAGTGTATAATAAATCCCATTAAACATCCAAAATAGATAATATAATAGCATGGAACAATAAAAAATTATAGATACGTTGGAGACGTATCAAGCATCCCTAAGCTTAATTCCTGCTCGTCCTCGAGTAGGTAAATGATAAAACCGAATTTTTGATGTGGAATGCTACCTAGCATATTCTTCAATGTAATTTTCTTTATTGTGGCATGAATGTTCAGATCCGAAAGATTCAACATAAAAGTTTAATATTGACATAAAAATAATAATACTTCAAGCATACTAACTAAGCAATCATGTCTTCTCAAAGTAACATGGCCAAAGAAAGTTCATCCCTACAAAATCATATAGTTTGGTCATGCTCCATTTTTGTCACACAAGAATGCTCTCATCATGCACAACCCCGATGACAAGCCAAGCAATTGTTTCATACTTTAGTAATCTCAAACTTTTTTCAACTTTCACGCAATACACGAGCGTGAGCCATGGATATAGCACTATGGGTGGAATAGAATATAATGATGGGGGTTATGTGGAGAAGACAAAAAAGGAGAAAGTCTCACATTGACGCGGCTAATTAACGGGCTAGGGAGATGCCCATCAATTGATGTCAATGCAAGGAGTAGGGATTGCCATGCAACGGATGCACTAGAGCTATAAATGTATGAAAGCTCAACAAAAGAAACTAAATGGGTGTGCATCCAACTTGCTTGCTCACGAAGACCTAGGGCATTTGAGGAAGCCCATTGTTGGAATATACAAGCCAAGTTCTATAATGAAAAATTCTCACTAGTATATGAAAGTGACAAAACAAAAGACTCTTTATCATAAAGATCATGGTGCTATTTTGAAGCACAAGGATAGTAGCATTGTCCCTTTTTATTTCTTTTTTTCTTCTCTTTTATTTTTTGGGCCTTTCCCTTTTTTGGCCTTTCTCTTTTTTTATTTGGGACAATGCTCTATTAATGATGATCATCACACTACTATTTATTTACAATTCAATGATTACAACTCGATACTAGAACAAAATATGACTCTATATGAATGCCTCCGGCGGTGTATCGGGATGGGCAATGAATCAAGAGTGACATGTATGAAATAATATGCATGGTGGCTTTGTCACAAATACGATGTCAACTACATGATCGTGCAAGGCAATATGACAATGATGAAGCGCGTCATAATAAACGGAACGGTGGAAATTGCATGGCAATATATCTCGAAATGGCTATGGAAATGCCATAATAGGTAGGTATGGTGGCTGTTTTGTGGAAGATATAAGGAGGTTTATGTGTGATAGAGTGTATCGTATCACGGGGTTTGGATGCACCGGCGAAGTTTGCACCACCTCTCAAGGTGAGAAAGGGCAATGCACGGTACCGAAGAGGCTAGCAATGATGGAAGGGTGAGAGTGCGTATAATCCATGGACTCAACATTAGTCATAAAGAACTCACATACTTATTGCAAAAATCTACAAGTCATCAAAAACCAAGCACTACGTGCATGCCCCTAGGGGGATAGATTGGTAGGAAAAGACCATCGCTCGTCCCCGACCGCCACTCATAAGGAGGACAATCAAAGACCACCTCATGTTTCAAATCTGTTACACAACGTTTACCATACGTGCATGCTACGGGACTTGCAAACTTCAACACAAGTATTTCTCAAATTCACAACTACTCAACTAGCACAACTTTAATATCCTATCTCCATATCTCAAAACAATCATCAAGTAACAAACTTCTCTTAGTATTCAACGCACTTATATGAAAGTTTTTATTATATCCATCTTGGATGCCTATCATATTAGGACTAATTTTATAGCCATAGCAAATTACGATGCTGTTCTAAAAGACTCTCAAAATAATATAAGTGAAGCATGAGAGATCAATAATTTCTATAAAATAAAACCACCACCGTGCTCTAAAAGATATAAGTGAAGCACTAGAGCAAAATTATTTAGCTCAAAAGATATAAGTGAAGCACATAGAGTATTCTAATAAATTCCGATTAATGTGTGTCTCTCCCAAAAGGTGTGTACAGCAAGGATGATTGTGATGAACTAAAAGGCAAAGACTCAAATCATACAAGACGCTACAAGCAAAACACATATCATGTGGTGAATAAAAATATAGCATCAAGTAAAGTTACCGATGGACGAAGACAAAAGAGGGGATGCCTTCCGGGGCATCCCCAAGCTTAGGATTTTGGTTTTCCTTGGATTTTACCTTGGGGTGCCTTGGGCATCCTCAAGCTTAGGCTCTTGCCACTCCTTGTTCCATAATCCATCAAATCTTTACCCAAAAACTTGAAAACTTCACAACACAAAACTTAACAGAAAATCTCATGAGCTCCGTTAGCCAAAGAAAACAAACCACCACTTTAAGGTACTGTAATGAACTCATTCTTTATTTATATTGGTGTTAAACCTACTGTATTCCAACTTATCTATGGTTCATAACCTCCGATACTAGCCATAGATTCATCAAAATAAGCAAACAACACACGAAAAACAGAATCTGTCAAAAACAGAACAGTCTGTAGTAATCTGTATCAAACGTATACTTCTGGAACTCCAAAAATTCTAAAATAAATTGATGGACGTGAGGAATTTGTCCATTAATCATCTTCAAAAATAATCAACTAAATATCACTCTCCAGTAAAAAGTTGTAGCTAATCTCGTGAGCACTAAAGTTTCTGTTTATTACAGCAAGATCAAAAAGACTTCACCCAAGTCTTTCCAAAGGTTCTACTTGGCACAAACACTAATTAAAACATGAAAACACATCTAAACAGAGGCTAGATCAAAGATTTATTACTAAACAGTATCAAAAGGCAAGAAACAAAAATAAAATTGGGTTGCCTCCCAACAAGCGCTATCGTTTAACGCCCCTAGCTAGGCATAAATGCAAGGATAGATCTAGGTATTGCCATCTCTGGCATGCAATCCATAAGTGGCTCTCATAATAGATTCATAAGGTAATTTAATTTTCTTTCTAGGAAAGTGTTCCATGCCTTTCCTTAATGGAAATTGGAATCTAATATTCCCTTCTTTCATATCAATAATTGCACCAATCGTTCTAAGGAAAGGTCTACCAAGAATAATAGGACATGAAGGATTGCAATCTATATCAAGGACAATGAAATCTACGGGCACATAATTTATATTTGCAACAATAAGAACATCATTAATTCTTCCCATAGGTTTCTTAATGGTGGAATCCGCAAGGTGCAAGTTTAAAGAACAATCATCAAATTCACGGAAACCTAACACATCACACAAAGTTTTTGGAATTGTGGAAACACTAGCACCCAAATCACACAAAGCATAGCATTCATGATCTTTAATTTTAATTTTAATAGTAGGTTCCCACTCATTATAAAGTTTTCTAGGGATAGAAACTTCTAATTCAAGCTTTTCTTCATAGGATTGCATTAAAGCACCAACGATATGTTTGGTAAAAGCCTTATTTTGACTATAAGCATGCAGAGAATTTAGCACGGATTGCAACCAGGAAATACAATCTATTAAAGAACAATATCATAGTTAAATTCCTTGAAATCCAAAATAGTGGGTTCATTGCTATGTAAAGTTTTGACCTCTTCAATCCCACTTTTACCAATTTTTGCATCAAGATCTAAAAACTCCGAATCATTGGGACACCTTTTAACTAAAGTTGACTCATCTCCAGTCCCATCATTATCAAGATTCATATTGCAAAACAAACATTTAATAGGATACACATCAATCACTTTTAGATCTTCATCCTTATTACCTTCTAGATATTCTGGTTTAGCGGCCATCTTATTGACTAAGGTGGCCTGCTTGTCCGAAATTTGGGCTATTAATTTTTCAAGATGAGCAAATTGAGATCTCAAGCCATAAAATTCCTTAGACATATCATCAAGATCTTTATTCATGTACTCCATAAATATTTTTTGTTCTTTAAGCTCATTTCTAAAGAAATTATTATGCTCAAATTGCAAAGTCATAAAGCTTCTGACGTTGTTTTCAATTTCTTCCAACCTTTTAAGGTAAGGATCAACGTTTTTAGGCAGGGCCATTAGGGCAAACAGGCAACAAGAAGCAAGCGAAGAGAGACGAACGGAAAAAGAGGGCGAATAAAACGACAAGGGTGAAGTGGGGGGGGGGGAGGAAAACGAGAGGCAAATGGCAAATAATGTAATGCGAGGGATAAGAGTTTGTGATGGGTACTTGGTATGTCTTGACTTGTGCGTAGACTCCCCGGCAACGGCGCCAGAAATCGCACGTTGGCGGGAGATCAAATCTTGACTTGACTTGGTCTAAGCCTCCCCGGCAACGGCGCCAGAAATCCTTCTTTCTACCTCTTGAGCATGCGTTGGTTTTCCCTTGAACAGGAAAGGGTGATGCATCAAAGTAGCGTAAGTATTTCCCTCATTTTTTGAGAACCAAGGTATCAATCCAGTAGGAGGCCACACTCAAGTCCCTCGTACCTACACGAACAAATAAGAACCTTGCAACCAATGCGATAAAGGGGTTGTCAATCCCTTCACGACCACTTGCAAAAGTGAGATCTCATAGAGATGATAAGATAATATTTTTGGTATTTTTATGATAAAGATTAAAAGTAAAGATTGAAAAATAAACGGCGACAGAAATAGCTAATTGACGGGAGATTAATATGATGGAAATAGACCCGGGGGCCATAGGTTTCACTAGTGGCTTCTCTGAAGATAGCATAAGTATTACGGTGGGTGAACAAATTACAGTTGAGCAATTGATAGAAAAGTGCATAGTTATGAGAATATCTAGGCATGATCATGTATATAGGCATCACGTCTGTGACAAGTAGACCGAAATGATTCTGCATCTACTACTATTACTCCACACCTCGACCGCTATCCAGCATGCATCTAGAGTATTAAGTTCATAAGAACAGAGTAACACATTAGGCAAGATGACATGATATAGAGGGATAAACTCAAGCAATATGATATAAACCCCATCTTTTTATCCTTGATGGCAACAATACAGTACGTGCCTTGCTGCCCCTGCTGCCACTGGGAAAGGACACCACAAGATTGAACCCAAAGCTAAGCACTTCTCCCATTGCAAGAAAGATCAATCTAGTAGGCCAAACCAAACTGATAATTCGAAGAGACTTGCAAAGATAACAAATCATACATAAAAGAATTTAGAGGAGATTCAAATATTGTTCATAGATAATCTTGATCACAAACCCACAATTCATCGGATCTCGACAAACACACCGCAAAAAGAGTTACATCGAATAGATCTCCAAGAAGATCGAGGAGAACTTTGTATTGAGATCCAAAGAGAGAGAAGAAGCCATCTAGCTAATAACTATGGACCCGAAGGTCTGAGGTAAACTACTCACACATCATCGGAGAGGCTATGGTGTTGATGTAGAAGCCCTCCGTGATCGATTCCCCCTCCGGCGGAGCGCCAGAAAAGGCCCCAAGATGGGATCTCACGGGTACAGAAGGTTGCGGCGGTGGAAATAGGGTTTCGCGGTGCTCCTGGATGTTTTCGGGGTATATGGGTATACATAGGAGGAAGAAGTAGGTCGGTGGAGCTGCGAGGGGCCCACGAGGGTGGGGGGCGCGCCTCCCTGCCTCGTGGCTTCCTTGCTTCTTTCTTGACGTCCACTCCGAGTCCTCTGGATCACGTTTGTTCCAAAAATCACTCTCCCAAAGGTTTCATTCCGTTTGATTCCGTTTGATATTCCTTTTCTGCGAAACACTAAAATCGGCAAAAAAACAGCAATTTGCACTGGGCCTTGGGTTAGTAGGTTAGTCCCAATAATAATAATAAAGTGTATAATAAAGCCCATTAAACATCAAAAATAGATAATATAATAGCATGGAACAATCAAAAATTATAGATACGTTGGAGACGTATGAGTGAATCCAAGTTTGCTGGTGCAATCCTTCTTGCACTTGAAGTAGCTGTCGAACTCCCGGATGAAATTCACAATCCCGAGGAAAAGCTTTCGGCTCATCCGATAACGGTGCCAAAACACTTTGTCGCCGTGCAGTGGAGCGTCGACGAAGTAGTCGGAGTAGAGCATGCAATAGCCTTTCAGTCGATGCCAGTTCTTTGCTTTCAGTTGTCCCGGCGCCGAGCCACCTCGCCGCGACTTTGCATTGCTCGTGGGCAGGCCGGCCAGAGCGGCGAGGACCATGAGATGCTCTTCGTCCTAGACGTCGGCATCGGCTTCCTCCTCCCACAGCGCCGTGAGCACCTCCTCGTCATCCGAGTCCATCGCCGAGCAGACAAATCGCCGAACACCTGGCGGGTGTGGTGGGCGCACAGCTTATCCCGCCCTACGCGGCCGGAGCGCCGGAAAACTCACCCAGGAAGATGGTGGAGAGGTTGCCACGGTGAAACCCTCTCTCTTTTCTGGCGGGGAATGGCCTATCTAGCGGTGGTGGGCGGTGGGTGGCGCCGGGAACGGCAAGGTGTCGGGAGGGCACGCGGGGGTGGGAAGCGAATCTGGACGTTTGTCTTGACTTTTTGCCTAATAGTGTGGCCAGACGTGGTTTTCCCTTCCGCCGGAGCCCCAGTGCGCTGGGTTCGGCTTGGGATCGCCAGATCTAAAAACGGGCTGAGCCGGCGAATTTCGGCGTCTTGGAGGCATGACTGGGGGTTTTTTTAGCGCCGGCGCGAAAAAAGCCGCCCTGGGGGGCGATTTAGGGGTGCGGCTGGAGATGCTCTAAACCTACTTAACACAAGAGCGGTGATGGGACAATCTTTTCACATTCTGCAGTACTGTATTTACTGGGGCTCCAAAGAATGGCAGTCTCACGGATGCGGCATTGCCTCCCCTACATTATTACTACTAGTATATTTCTAAAAAAATCATTACTAGTTTTTTTTGCCTAAAAAACTAGTTGTTACTAAAAAAGGGATGAACGAAAATCGTGGACTAGCTTATGAAAGTTTATCTCTATCTCTACTACTATTAAACAATAAAGCATATTCATTGCTACGTGCACCCAGCTAAAGGTATACATAACAATAAGGATCAATTACAGCCTCATGATCGGGTTCACTTAAATTGATCTAACCATTAAGATTGCACTAACATTCTGCCAAATGTGCGCTTAGCAAATTGTCCAGGCGGATGAAAACTCTGTCCACGCACATCAACACCCCGTGCATAACGCTCGATCGGGTCAACCCCCTTCCCGTACCTCCCGTTCATCTCTCCCTATGGGCGCCGCCACCGCGTCCCCCATCTCACCCGCAGGCCTGGCTCGTTGTCCTCCACTCGTTGCCGCCACCCGCAGCTCACCCGGTCACTGCCGACCTCCCCTCTACTACATTGCCTCTCCCCCAACGCCCGCCTCCTCTTCTTCCTCATGCCTGATGCCCCCTGACAAGATTCTAATAATTCGACCAATGGGTGGGATGCACGGGTCCGGCTGCGGCTTGGCGGCCATGACGCGGCTTGCACGGTGGCGCGCGACGCTTATGCAGCAGCCCGCAAATGCCGACATCTCGGCACGGGAGGGGACGGGCTGCAGGGACACGGCGCTGGCGCTCGTGCGGCACATGGCGCGGCTCTAACAGGCAGGCAGGGGGTGAGAGTAGGGCCCGGAAATCGGCATAGCGCATAAGTTCAGCGCATGGACGCGCGCATCACGGCCGGGCCAGCGGGGCAACAACATACGCTGTACGCGGAGGTGGAGATTCACCCGGAGTGATGCGGTAGCAACAGAGGCTCGCCACTAGGGGCTAGCCGTGGCGCCTCTTTCTGCCGCCTAGCCGCGACCCTCGACGCGTCATGCTGGTCCGCTAGCTGTGGCGCCTCTTTCCTCGCTCGACCAGCAGTCGCCTGATAACCCACAAGTATAGGGGATCGCAACAGTTTTCGAGGGTAGAGTATTCAACCCAAATTTATTGATTCGACACAAGGGGAGCCAAAGAAAATTCTCAAGTATTAGCAGTTGAGTTGTCAATTCAACCACACCTGGATAACTTAATATCTGCAGCAAAGTATTTAGTAGCAAAGTAGTATGATAGTAGTGGTAACGGTAACAAAAGTAACAGTAGCAAAAGTAATATTTTTGGTGTTTTGTAGTGATTGTAACAGTAGCAACGGGAATGTAAATAAGCGAAGAACAATATGTGAAAAGCTCGTAGGCATTGGATCGGTGATGGAGAATTATGCCGGATGCGGTTCATCATGTAACAGTCATAACATAGGGTGACACAGAACTAGCTCCAATTCATCAATGTAATGTAGGCATGTATTTCGAATATAGTCATACGTGCTTATGGAAAAGAACTTGCATGACATCTTTTGTCCTACCCTCCCGTGGCAGCGGGGTCCTAATGGAAACTAAGGGATATTAAGGTCTCCTTTTAATAGAGTACCGGAATAAAGCATTAACACATATTGAATACATGAACTCCTCAAACTATGGTCATCACCGGGAGTGGTCCCGATTATTGTCACTTCGGGGTTGCCGGATCATAACACATAGTAGGTGACTATAGACTTGCAAGATAGGATCAAGAACACACATATATTCATGAAAACATAATAGGTTTAGATCTGAAATCATGGCACTCGGGCCCTAGCGACAAGCATTAAGCATAGCAAAGTCATAGCAACATCAATCTCAGAACATAGTGGATACTAGGGATCAAACCCTAACAAAACTAACTCGATTACATGATAGATCTCATCCAACCCATCACCGTCCAGCAAGCCTACGATGGAATTACTCACACACGGCGGTGAGCATCATGAAATTGGTGATGGAGGATGGTTGATGATGACGACGGCGATGGATTCCCCTCTTCGGAGCCCCGAACGGACTCCAGATCAGCCCTCCCGAGAGGTTTTAGGGCTTGGCGGCGGCTCCATATCGTAAAACGCGATGAATCCTTCTCTCTGATTTTTTTCTCCCCGAAAGTGAATATATGGAGTTGGAGTTGAGGTCAGTGGAGCGTCAGGGGGCCCACGAGGCAGGGGGCGCGCCCTGGGGGGGGGGGGAGGCGCGCCCCCACCCTCGTGGATAGGGTGTGGGCCCCCTGACGTGGATTTTTCTTCCAGTATTTTTAATATTTTCCAAAAAGATGTTCCATGGAGTTTCAGGTCATTCCGAGAACTTTTGTTTCTGCACATAAATAACACCATGGAAAGTCTGTTGAAAACAGCGTCAGTCCGGGTTAGTTCCATTCAAATCATGCAAGTTAGAGTCCAAAACAAGGGCAAAAGTGTTTGGAAAAGTAGATACGATGGAGACATATCAATTCCCCCAAGCTTAAACCTTTGCTTGTCCTCAAGCAATTCAGTTGATAAACTGAAAGTGATAAAGAAAAACTTTTACAAACTCTGTTTGCTCTTGTTGTTGTAAATATGTAAAGCCAGTATTCAAGTTTTCAGCAAAGATTATGACTAACCACATTCATAATAACTCTTAGGTCTCATGTTTACTCATGTCAATGGCATAACCAACTAGCGAGCGATAATAATAAAACTCGGATGACAACACTTTCTCAAAACAATCATGATATGATATAACAAGATGGTATCTTGCTAGCCCTTTCTGAGACCGCAAAACATAAATGCAGAGCACCTTTAAAGATCAAGGACTGACTAGATATTGTAATTCATGGTAAAAGAGATCCAGTCATAGTCATACCCAACATAGATTAATAGTAATGGATGCAAATGACAGCAGCGCTCTCCAGCTAGTGCTTTTAATAAGAGGGTGATGACTCAACATAAAAGTAAATAGATAGGACCTTCGCAGAGGGAAGCAGGGATTTGTAGAGGTGTCAGAGCTCGGTTTTGAAATAGAGATAAATAATATTTTAAGCGGCATACTTTCATTGTCAACATAACAACAAAGAGATGGCGATATCTTCCATGCTACACACATTATAGGCGGTTCCCAAACATAATGGTAAAGTTTATACTCCCCCTCCACCAACAAGCATCAATCCATGGCTTTCTCGAAACAACGAGTGCCTCCAACTAGCAACAGTCCCAGGGGGAGTTTTGTTTGCAATTATTTTGATTTAGTTTGCATAAATCATGGGACTGGGCATCCCGGTGACCAGCCATTTTCTTGTGAGTGAGGAGCGGAGTCCACTCCTCTTGAGAATAACCCGCCTAGCATGGAAGATACGAACAACCCTAGTTGATACATGAGCTACTCGAGCATACAAAACAGAATTTCATTTGAAGGTTTGGAGTTTGGCACATACAAATTTACTTGGAACGGCAGGTAAATACTGCATATAGGAAGATATAGTGGACTCATATGGAATAACCTTGGGGTTTAAGGGATTGGATGCACAAGCAGTATTCCCGCTTAGTACAAGTGAAGGCTAGCAACAGACTGGGAAGCGACCAACTAGAGAGCGACAACAGTCATGAACATGCATTAAAATTTATAAACATTGAGTGCAAGCATGAGTAGGATATAATCCACCATGAACATAAATATCGTGAAGGCTATGTTGATTTGTTTCAACTACATGTGTGAACATGTGCCAAGTCGAGTCACTTAAATCATTCAAAGGAGGATACCACCCCACTATACCACATCACAACCTTTTTAATAGCATGTTGGCACGCAAGGTAACACTACTGGAATCAGCTAATTTGCCATCTGCCAGCTCTTTGCCGTTTGCTAGCTGACGGCAAAGAAGCTCTTTGCCATCAGCTACCAAAAAGCGGACGGCAAAGAAATGGCAGACGGCAAAGAAGCTCTTTGCCATCAGCCAGCTCTTTGCCGTCCACTAGCAGACGGCAAAGATCTTTGCCGTCCGCTGGCGAACGGCAAAGAGGGAGGTGGCCCCCACCCCCCGCCCATTTGAAAAAAACTTAACGCCCCACCTCTCGGACGGCAAAGAGGCAAAAAGGCGGACGGCAAAGATTAGCGGACGACAAAGAGCCGATTACCTA